>NW_009952798.1:2087216-2131431 GCF_000747805.2 Chaetura pelagica
TCTAATACTACTAAAAGAACATCCCTCTTCTTTTTTTATTTTCAGACTTAAACACCAGGAAAAATGACATTACTCATCCACAATGCTGAAAAAAAAATAAATGAATACATTAATATGGCATTAGGATCCACAGATTAACATTAAAAAAAAAAAAAAAAAAAAGTCTAGAGCAAATCATTTGTTGTGAAGGATTTGCCCAGGTCTAGAATTAGCTAGGGCTAATGCCTCCTTTAAATATATCATAAAGTATTAGAAAGAAAAAACAAGCTTCAGGGCCAATTTGTGTTCCCCTTACTCTAACATGTTTATCAATGGTCTCCACAGGAGCTAAGGACATGACTATCTAGGTTTGTAAACACAGAAGACTAGGAAAATAATAAAAAAAATTAATAACCATCTTCAACAAAAACAAAGCTCCCACAAATCCAATACTCTTTTACCTGCCTAGATAACACAGGATAACAAACAGTTTTTCATGGAAAAGAACCAACACCCATTAGCCAGGCTACTGTACTGAAAGAACAGAAACCCCTAAAAGATTTACAATGACTTGGCCCTTGCAGATGGTTCCTTCAGGTATCTGCTGTGAGGTCTCTCACTTTACTAGTGAGTCCTGCTAACAATTCCCCTATCCTGAGGGAATGTGAATTTAGACCCAACAAAACCCTGATGAGGCTCTGATGCCATTTCTATTCGAGGGAAGGATGAAGACAGACCATTTAGATATTTCCCTGTGCCTGGGACAGAGAAATGTTCTAAACATTTCTTAGAAAACCTACTCTTTATCCCAAGCTCTGCCTGAGATGTGTAACTAGAGACAGACAGTTGGGTGCTTTGACTGTTGTTTATTTTCAAATGAGACAGAGAGAGCAGTTTAAGAGGATTTTAAGTTTACCACCACTGTCTCAAATCAGTGTCTGAACTACCCAGTCACTCAGTCTCATTTTTAAATTTGTTAGAATCAATTCAGCCAGCTGAGTAAATGTTCAGTTTCAGCGTGACAAAAAAAAAACATACTTCTCTCTGATTTTGGTTTAGTTTGCTTGTTTGTTCTTAACTACCTCAGCTTCCAAAAGCAACTGCAGATGCAATGCTACGCTACAGGCTCCCTGATGGCAGCAATACTTCTAGCTTCAAACTCCAGTAACAGGGAGATGCAGGAATAAATCCCAAGGAGCAACAGGGCAGCTGACAGGAGTCAAGAAATGAGGAGAAAGGTGCTAATGAGCAGCACCAGGAGGCTGGGAGCACCGGAGGGAAGTTTCAGGGTGCTGCAGGCAGGCAAGGACGGGGCAAATAGGACTGAGCCTTCAGCATCTTTTCACTGCACAAGCTGGACTCTGCTGCTGACACAAGAAAATCAAAAGTCTATGTATTGTTTGCAAGGCCTTCAGGAAAATTAGCAGAATAGATAATGAGAGAGAAACCCTTATCAAGGAGAATTTGCTGATCCTTTCTACCTCAGGCTGCAGCTTCACAGTTACTTTAAACTGACCTAATTACAGACTGTTGCAGAAGAGGATGGGAAAGACAGTCAGGATTCTCTCTCCATCTCTTGTACTAGCACTAGACCTGGCACTGAGTACACCGAGCAGAACACAGGGTTTCACTCCGGGTTCTTTTCAGAAAAGCAGAAAACTAATTTTTCTGCTGATTTTAAATTCTTACCAAGTTACTTCTAAGGCTGGATGAGTCCCCTCCTTTGGCTCTCCCCAAACACCTCAAGAGCACACTTGAATTTAACAGGCATGAAACCACAGCTGAAGGCTCAATCTCCATCCAGACAGACAGAAAATACCCATGGTCCTGAGCAAGTCTCCTACCTTTACAGCACCTCCCTGCAGTTCTTAAGTCCTGTCCACAATTGCTTTACAGACATTTCCATCCTGCTGAAATCACTAATGTTTTTTGTTCACAGCAGTAGCCTACAAGACAAAAGGCCTCTGTGTGCCTCCAAGGCTGCAAACAAGCAGTTGCAATGTATGCAATGTGTAGTGGAGACAGATTTTAGACTTTCAGTAACATGACAGAGTTTAGCAAGGCATTGAGGAAGGACATTTGTCTGAGTTTTCCATAAATAGCCAATTTACAAAAAAGATGTTCAAGTTCTAGAAATCTGTTGCTTTTCTATTTTCAGTTCTTTATCTCATTATTTTATATAAATGTTCAGAACAAACTTCATACTTCTGAGATTTGAAGATGATATCTTTGTGGATTTTGGCTAGAAGACCACATGCTTCACAGATACAAATGGACAGAAATTATTTTGTGTCAAACTAAGAAAGGGTTCAAATGGCAGCAGCTCCAGTTCTGCAAGCAGTAATGACTCATGTAAGAATCTCTTTATAAGCAGAATCACCATTTATATTTGTCTGTACGTGAGTATTTTTCTATTTTCAACAACTGCTCAGACCAACCATCTTTGAAGCTTCCCTTTGATGTTTCTCAATGACACTAAAGAGATGCAAGAATTGTCTTTTGGCCAATTGTCCTTATTTAGTTGTTTAAAAGTCACACCTTCTGGCTCAGCTTCAGCTCCATACCTGACAAAGATTTATTGGGTCTTCTGTTAGGTTTTATTGCACTTATCCACAGCTCTCTCATTCTAAAATGAAAAAGCACACAGGTACCAAGACAGTAATCTAGGTGTCTGCTGAAACAACCTAGCTTCAGACACACACAGTTCAGCTGCAGGACTTTTTAGGAACTGCATCCAGTTCATTTCATGTGGAATAAGGAGAGTGGTGTAGGGTGAAAAGGAAGCAGAGAGATTATATCAAAGGCTCTTGGAACTGACACTGCAGAAGCAATCAGAAGTCAAAGACAAACCCAGAAATAAGTCACTACCACCAAAAATTAGCATGAAATTTGCTTTATGGACTCCAGCACTTCAGATATGGGTCTAACTGTAAAATTCCTCCATTACTGTGCATCAGAAATATTAATGAAATATGAGGGGAGCAGGACTACTGATACAGACAATGCAAGACCCATGTAAATCGGAGTGCACACATAACAGCAGATAAATACCATCTTTGATGAACCTATCCTCAAAACCCTTCTATCTGCCTTTACTTTCACATTAGCAGTTTTGAGAAAGCTCTTGGTTGAACTGAATCATGAAATTTATTATGTTCACTGCCAATCCACACATACACTAAAGTTGCTGTGGATATGCAGATGAACAGTGAGAGCTCCTCCTTGCAGAGAGGGAACCCACCTAAGATAAATTTTTCACAGATTATCTACTAATTTCCTAAGCCACACACCTATGAAAAATATTACCTTACCGGTATTTCCCATGAATGCTGAACTAACTGAAAATTTTGCCATTTTCTTGGATCATTGTTGCCATGAATGTGTGATACCATTCAGGTCCACTCAAATCTAGTTTAGGCTCTGCAGTTCTCTGTGTATTTGATAGCAAGTTAAAGTACTTTATGCTGTAGGCATAGAACACTTTATGTGCAGAACCTTTATGGAAGATGATTTTTCACTTTAAGAATTCTAGTACCATTTGGTGCAGCATGGTGAATAATAAAACTAAGTATAGAACGGCTTAATCTCTTCAAAACCATTTTCTTGAGCTTCACAGAGAACAAATAAGGAAGTTATAAAAAATCATTTAATGAGATGTTTTTTGAGAGTTCACAAAATACAGTCCCTAACATGGCTGCTCTACTGCAAAGGGGAAAAAGGTTATTTTTATAACAGAAGAAAGACAGATTTTCCTACATTTCTTAACCACAAAGAATTATTCTTCCCCTTTTCATTTCTTAATAAAATAAAGGTCAAATTAGTGACTCAAAGAAAACTAATGCTCTAAATATTGACCTGAATAGGTCTGAAATGATGGCAAATACCACTGAATCCTTGAAACATGATAGGAAGAAGTAAGTGGAAAAGTTTTGTAAATTATTGTAGAATTTTCTAGTGCTGAGTGCACCTTGTGAAGTCTTAAATATCTGCCAGACAGTACAGACAGAAGTAATTTACAACAAACAAGTTCTGGTCAAAACTAGCTAGCACTGAAGAGCTGACTGCTCTTCATTTATCATGATTACATAACCATGAATTAAAAAAAGAACTCTCTGCCTTTTCAGTGTGAAACTGAATATATCATAGTGCCATTTTCAGACTCAATGCCAAGTGATAAGATTATTTCTTTCTGGCTTTTTTTTTTTTTTCATTTTGTTTTGTATTTATGTAATGCAACACTTAATTACCCAGGGTTACAGGCAGTGTGGAACATCCTAGTGGTATGTCTATAGAAACCACAACCTTTTACATGTCACTGAGTTGAAAGAGAGAACTGGAGCAGAGTGAATGAAAAATTCACTTGTCTCTTATCCCTGAGGACAAAGTATTTTTCTCTTCAGTGGAAAATGAAGAGAAAGTGGGGAAGCAGTTTTCTGAGCAAGAGCTTTGCACATAAGGAAGTGTAGAGGCCTAGCTTACAAAAATCATGCAAAACAATTCCATTAACCTCTGCCAAAAAGCAGCTTAGGTAGGACTCTTAAAAAGCTTCAGATTCACAGAAAGCCAGAGCTTATAATGAGGCCAGTAAGAAACCCTGGACTGCTTGGGAAACAATATATTCCCCAGCAGAGCCCTTAGCAGACTCAATGCACCCCCAGGGAGGCTGTAACAGATTATGCTGCTGCCAGTGGCAAAACAAACAAACAAAGGAACAGACATGGTCACTGTTTCATTTGTCATACTTTAAAACTCTGTGTTGTCATATTTGCTCAATTAGTAAGTAAATGAATTCACAGTGTCATCCTTCCCATTTAAAGATGAAAGGAAAGGAGTGGTAACTATTTGTATTGGAAGTCAGGGACACTCATTCTTCTGCCCAGAGTTCATGCACACCTAAGTCTTATACAAGAGAAAGACAAGCTAAATAAATTAGTCTTATCAACGTGTTTGAAAAGTGTTTTCAATTTATGATGCAAGCCTTTTTTTCATACAAATGTATCACTGCTTATGCTTCCTATATTAGGCTATTAGAAGTATGAAGTGGTCTGAGGTTAAAGCAATGTAATGGATTACAAATTTGCCAGTTGAAGCAGAAAACCAGGCTTTGGAAAACACCACAGGTTTGCACATGACAAACCTAAACAGCTCTCAATACAGAGAAAGATGGGTGATGGTCACTAGGCTAGCAAAAGGGATGATAAGGTTCCAGGACCAAATCATGGCAAGACATCCTAAAAAATTTCTCTAACTCTGGATCAAAGAGTAAAATCAGCCTGTATTCCAGTAAAGAGACTCAAAACTACTAAATATAGAAACAGCGCCAATGAACCACAAATCACATATTCAGCACAAAAAGATGCCTGAGAAATACAGGAAAAGCAAAAATAGCCAGATATTATGTAATCAAGCTCATTTTAAATCTCCATAAAGCTAATTACAACAGGCCAAGCTCATTCTACCTTTCCAGATAAATCAAGTCCAAGTGCAAGATGAAAGAATAATGTTGATTTTTTCCTTGCGTCTCCCTGAAACAGGGTATCAACTCAATTTTTGAAGCACATCCTTCTCTGCAGAAATGGCAATATTCAGTAGCATATTTCATGACAGCTCAGCTAGGAGGCTGCTAATATGGCATGGAATTTGGCTGCAAGATTTGTGAACATAGTAACAAGTGTTAAGGATCCAGTGTTGTCTGGAGATTACTCATTGTGTGTAAATACAGATGGCTGGAAGGTATTTAACTTCTGGCAGAGACAAAAGGATAATATTTAGGACAAGTGATGTGTATGGCACTTAATTGTGGAGTCCAGTTTGATAGTCCATAGGTCACAAAAGTTCTCAGAAAAAAACCAAAACAAACCACATTTTAAAAAAACTGCTTCACACATCAGGGAGCTCTGAGGCATGACTAAAATTTTAGGTGAAGGAACTAAAACTTACAATAATCCTACCTTTTTTCCACGTCATGCCCCCCACCCTCCAGCCCCTAAAGCAAATGGAATCAAACTTGTCTCCCATTTCCCCAGTACACAGCACAGGCTCCAGATGTAGATTTCAAACCCAACCATTACATCGGAAAATAAAGTTAAGGCTTTCCAATTCCCACCTTCCTTTCATCAGCTGCCAGTCAGTGAAATTAATTCAGCAAGTAGATTGTGTCAAGGCAACAGATTTTATCAGTTTAGTTTGCTTCACTTGTGCTGTTTGTTATTCTCTTTACAGTTGATTTGAAATAACACCTAGGGCTCTGGATGAAATAATGAAAATTGCCAACACTTTAGAGCTGAAAAAAAACACAGAATATTAATATAAAGTATGATTAGAAATAACAAAACTGTGAAAGAAAATACAGATGGATTTTTCAAAACAAGGGATTCTAACAAGTATATTTCCTTGAATGAAATGTGGATAGACAGTATTTGTCTGCATTAAATGGGTGGCTCAGCAGTACACGGCCAGGACAGCCCACCTCATACAAGGGAGAACGGTGTTTCTTAGGTCTTACATAGTGTTCCATGTTACTCTTTCACAGCCCAAAAGTCTTAAAAATCCTCTAAGAAGAATAGTTTTTGTTGTCATACATATATGCAAATTCTGCTACACCTAATAGCTGTCATGTACCTGTACAATTGGACAAATAGGGCTAGTAATGTATTTTTGGCTGTATCAAGTGAAATCCCCAGCTCTTTACTTCCTTACATAACTGTTCTGTTTTTTAGTGTTTGAATAGCTCCTCTTTAATCCTTACCCAATATTCTCACTTCACAAGCCAATAGCCACAGGTCTTGCTATAATGGTTCTCTTCTCTATGTAATAGAAAACTGGCCTTCAGCAGTCCTACAGGTCTCTCTCCTGTACCTAAACCAGAGGAAAAGAGTAGGCTTGGCTCATCCCAGCTCAGCTGCTACTGAGGCTCTGCCAAACACTACAGAAGAAACTGTCACTCAGAAGTACTCCTCCTGCAGAGCAGTGTTGTGACTGTGCAGGCTTCCTACCAAGAACAAAAGCCAATAGAGCAGCTAGCCTTGTCCAATGCTATGCCTGAAACAAACATGCCAGAAAACAGCAGCAGCAGAAAATCTAAATACAAGTCAGAGATGCTCTTGAATCAGAATCCTAGACCTCATCAGCATCTCTAACTTTGGAAAGTCTCAATACTGGTTAGCAAGCAGTCCTCCTAAGAAAGGTGTCTCCAGATTGTAAACTGAGAAAGAGTAACTTATGCCTATTTGAAGGGGAAATCATCATCGTAACTGATTTTGTTAGCACGAGTGGACGAAACAAGTATATTCCCATATGCTAAAGGGGACATGCAAATTAGGCATTTACACAACATAGCAAGTGCAAAGATTTTCTGCAAGAGACAAAGTACCTGCAGCTTTTCTCTTCACACTTGCTTCCAAACATATGGTTTGTGTTTTTTCCCCCCAATACGTGAGATATAGAGACATGAGTCACTACATGGCCTGTCTTGCAGCACTGAAACAATATTACAGAATTTGTGAGCATACCTGAACTAAAAAATGTTGGTAGACATTTTACACACCAAAATGTAAAGCTAACTTAAAGCTAATAAAACCAGTCAATATCAGTCAGGTGTGTTCCATGTGCACTAAATGTATGCAGAAACCAACCACGAGGCCAGAGGACATAAAAAGACACAGGTTCCTGAGAACCTCTCCTCTTAGTTTAAAAATTTCTAAAAAACATCCAAGAGCAATGACTTGCTTATTCTAATTGCCAGCACACCCTCTGACAGTGCCTAGTGTCCAATACCGGTACAGTTCTTTAAACTAGGAAACAGAGGGACAAATAGAGGAGAACTTGAGGAAAAGAAGGGATACAAAGTCTAAGCAGAGAACTGAAAGTTACTCCCACACCTTTTTTAAAAATCTTGGAAAAGTTCTCTTCTTTCCTTCCATTTTCTCCTCTGTAAAATGGGAATATTAATACTGCACAACTCTGAAGGGTATTATTAAGGCACACTTGTAAATTGCCTTGAAGGCAAAAAAACCCTAAGTAGGGTGCATGACTCACTTTAAAGCATTCTAGTTCTTTACTCCATGAGACTGTATTGACTCTACCATATCTCATCAGAAAGGTATTAGGGCAATGTTTGTGAGAGGGGAGTTCTTACTGACGATTACCTGCAACTGTTAGATAAAGCAAGTAGAGCAAACCTCCTAATGATGGAAGAGAAGTTGGCTGTATTTCAGTGTCCTCATCTCAAAAGATGTGTTTCAGATCACATCAGAGAGAAGCTGTGCTGATGTGCAACACCTCCATCTCCAGAAAAAAATGGATCCAGATCTCAATTCAGTCTTGTTACATTATTGAAAAAACAAAAAACAAACAAACAAACAAACCCCAAAAAACAAAAAACCAAACCAAGAAATGCAACTTGTGTTCAGGGCACCCCAACACATCAGAAAGGGAATTGTGCCAGGTTGGAAGGGGCTCTGAGCAACCTGGTCTAGTGAGAAGTGTCCCTACTCATGGCAGTGGGGGAGGAACTAGATAATTTTTAAGGTCCCTTCCAAACCAAACCATTCTATGATTCTATGATCTTATTCACAACCTCAACATGTGGATTTGTCTATCTGAGGAAAAAAAACCCCTAAAATGTAAACAACCAAACCTATCATTTTTTTCCTATCTCATCTGCATAAGACCAGAGAAATGCCTCATCTCCTAGTTTTAGCCTTCAAGTCTAGCACTTTGATATCAAGAGTTAAATTTGAACTGCTAGAACATATCTTCTGGAGGCACTGAGTGCAACAATATTTCATGTATTGAAAACCTGTTTCATCACTTTACATCTTCTGGTTTCTAGACTTAGCAAACTCAGCTCTTCCAATGTGTCCTCACAGGTATAATTTCCTAAGCCTCTTATCATTCCTATTTCTCCAGCTTGTCTACATCCTAAGAGTGATGCCCAAACCCAACACAATATACTTCCTTTTCATGACAAAGCAGTAGCATCCAAACTGCACTTATCCTAAGCATGAGTATTGTAAATGTTTCAAGCAGCATCTGTTATCTTTTAAGAAATATAACTGAGTCTCCTGCCTCTTGAGATTTTGTTACGTGTGTATTTTCCTGGCATACAACAGTGAGAAAAATTAATCACAGGTTTCTAAAAAATAAATTTAAAAAATTCAAGTCTTGCTGTTTTAGCTGTGAGGAAAAGACTGAAAATGTGAAACAAGTCAGCTGTAAAGTTTCCAAAATGGAGGTGAAAACTAAACATTTAGTTCAATTTAAATGCATTCATTCCTGATCTCCTTTTTCTAAATCTTATATTGTGATTCTGGACAGTCCAGCTGATGACTTGAAAAACTGCCAGTGCTTCGTATAAGAAAAAAAGCACCCTGAAAATTCTTTTCTCTGCTACATTTTAAGATAACAAGACACCTCCTGACCTGGTGTTCTCACAGCACTAGAGTAATGGAAATCATAAATAATGTAGTCCATACTACAAATGGTAGTAATAATTTGGTTCTTAACATCACTTGACATTTCCAGTTTCCAACGGAAAATTAATACACTGTCATGCCTAGCTCATTAAAAAGTGTTCTAGACCAGTTTTGCTGCCTTACACATCATGATTGATGTTTGGAATAACAATCTGGAAAAACTGAAGCTGGAAATCTCATTTGGATTAAGCTCTTTCATGTGATCTCTAACAATGAAAAATTGCATAAGGTCAGAGAAAGCAATTTCCACTTGTATTTTCATTGTGCACAAAAGAGCTGTAAAGTTCTGTCTTGAGTAGATACAATTCTTTAATTTAACATTGATTTTGACCTGATAATTTATAGGAGTGGCGTGAGAAAAGTAAGTAAAAAAGTAGAAGACATAAGGAATCCTGCCAATAGAAGTTAAAGGCTCAAAACATTTTGGAAGAGCATGAGATTACGATGACCTTTCTATTAATCTTCTTTCACACTGTATAAAAAGAGGTGCAAACTTGTTCCTAGCAAGCTTGTTTCTCCAGTTATGTTTTTATCCATGGGTGATAAAAATCAAAGATATTTTAAGCCAACACACAACTCAGCATCAAGAGTGCAAAAAAGGTGAAGAACCATTTAATTCTCAAACTATCACAGACAAGCATAAATTTAATTTCTGTCACGAAAAGAGACAATCAAAACTTTGTTGAAGGAACTGTAAAATACTTTTTATTTTCAGAAGCACAACCAGTGCAAGCCCTCAAAACCCTCCATAGGGAGTTTTTAGTTGTCAGGCACTTATTCCCATGCAGTCAATACTTGTTTTGCTGTAAGTGGGACTTTTAATTTTTCATATGAAGACTAATTTACCTCTGATGTTGAAGTTCTGAATAACCTGATGTGTCACTATATTCTCTGTGTTGCAGAATAAACCACACACCTCATTCAAGGCATTAACCTAGGCCAGTGTGATTCAAAGCATCACTCTTCTACATCACAGAGACACCTCAACTTGCAGTTGTTTTGTTTTTTTTTCAAACTTTTAATTGCTCTGATGCCAACTGCCTCTATGTTTTCTTGGAGCAGGACAACCACCACAGCATGTCCTGCTTTTCTGTAGTTCAGCTTTCACAAGAACATCCCTTCCCATATTTGCCACGGCCCTTCCTGTTATGCTGTGCACAGCAGCTCCCGGGTCTGGTACTTCAGTACATGATTTCTCCTGCTATAACACATCAGCCCGTAATTTGTAGCTACCACTTACCTCCAAAACATTGTTACTAAGATGTCAATAGGGTTAACAACACCTAGCTCATCAGTAAATCAAAAAGCACTGTCCAAAGGTCAGCACTGAAATCTGTAATTCAGAGATGAGGGACCTGAGCTGCAGAAAGGGCAGTCCCACAGATGACCAGGCCATTGGCAGAGGCAGGTGACAGAAACCAGGTTTCCTGCACCTTGTACCCTCTGCACTTGACTGACACACCACTCAGAAATCCCACCACAGTTTAATCAGCCTTTGCAAACCCAGGCAAGGGTGATAAAAAAAGGAAACCTGTCAGTACACATAAACATTTTTTAAATGTTCAGAATAATATTACGAATATAAAGAGACATCTGAACTTCTTATTTCTTTGATTAGCCAAGATTTATAGCTAAAGTTTCAGGACTATATGGGCACAGCATACAATGTTGTATCAACCACTAAAGATACAAACAGCCAATTTGCAATAATTCTATTTTAAAGTCAGAGTTTGAAAGACTCAGTACTAGAAGCATATTAGTAGTAGAAGCACAGCTTTGGTGTACAGTAAATGTGGATATAAAATATAGTCTTCAAGAAACTGAAACATTGATTCTAATGAACAAGGAGAGGAAGGTCCTGCTAATATATTTCCATAAAGCTCTGGATACTCATGGGCCCTAAACTTCTGATCTTGTGACACACCTTTCCCAAGACTGCTTCTCCAGTGAATCTTAAGTTTCACTCTTCAATAATAAAGTAAAAAAACAAACAAACAAAAAAAACCACAACACCAAACCGTATTAATGACATTTCTTAAGATTGCTGTTGATGGAGAAAAGTTAAGATGAAAAAATACAGGAAATAGAACTTCAGAGCCTGTAGTGTTGGCAGATTTTGGTCACTGTCTTAATGTTCATTAAATAATAGGGCCAGCAGGACAATGGGCAAGTTCTCTGTATAGGAGCATTAACTCTAATTAAATCCTCCCTGACAATTTAGGCAAGAAACCATGAGCTGGCAATACTGCTTTTTCTTCCTTGCAAACCGCCCCTGAACAGAAAGATTTTTCATTAGCTGAAGCTTCCTTTACACTAGCAAACTGAATAGAGGGAAAAATCCACTTCTTTTACCTCTAAATCTGTGCCTTTGTTTGCAGTAAAAGCAACCACTGCCTTGCTGATAAGCCATTTTAAAAGGTAGAAGACTTAAGAATTCAGCAAGAGGAGAAATTAAAAGGTAGTTTGTCTGTATCAACCAGATAATTCTGTAATTAATTTCCCTCATAAACAATTTATGACCAGTACCCAGTAAGTCATTGTAGCAAACTGTAAAATTAACAGTGATCATAAAATAAAATAAAATACAACTTCTCCAATGCCTTCTCCAACCCAGTTACCACCCTTAATTTTTTTCTCAACAGCTGCAAAACGAGCACAATTTAACTCCACAAAATGCACTGGAATATTCAAGACTAACACCAGTACAATTAATCTGAAAATGTGAGGCAGATACGCTGGAAGTTCAGAAGGACAAAAGTGTTAGTTACCTAAAGAAAATACTAGGTAAAACACATTACTTTCTAGCCTGTGCGCAGAATTCGTAACATTTTCAAAGTTATCCTTTTTATCAAGTGTGCCACAGGTTTTAATGCTGCTCTATTTCAGTCATCTTAATTAGGGCACCAGTCCATTAGTACTTTATGTTACCACCCATCTTTTTTTCTCATGGTCTGATAACAGCATTAAAAGACACTAAAAGCATTTGTGAGTACTACCTATTTGAGATCACTGACTGGATTTTGCTAGTCACTTGTCTGTTATCTTACCCAATCCAGGCATCTCTCACAGCAGCAATCACTAGTTTTCATTGACTTTAAAATAATTCTGAGACTGAGGAGGTATCTTACAGTATTTCCTTACAATAAAAAGCTGTAATTTGGTGTCACAGGCTACTGAATAAATGATAGTGTCTAAAAAAACCCTAAATGCTAGGGAGCTAGCTAATAATGGGCCAAATCTTTAGATGCTGTATATGTCACCAGTGGAATTTTTAAACTGGCAGAAAATTTGGCCCTACAAATTTAATAATGTATCAGCAGATACATTTCAGCATTTTTGTGGAAGCACAAATTGAAACTCTTCAGGTTTCTACCTAATAGAAGTAGCTGACAGCCAAAAAAACTAATCTGGAATATTTGAAAATTAACTTTACTAATCCCCTCTGTGCACTCTTAATATGCTTCCTTCTCCTCCAGCTCTTTTTGTAGGAGACATAAACCAGAGCAACAGGGAATGGCTAAAACCAGCAAAGGATGCATTTCAGACATGACTACGTGCTGAAAGCTCAGCCTTATATCACATTTCTCTCTAATGTTTCAATGGTTCACTATTTTTATTCAGTAAAGATTTTTTGGATATGCCAAAATGTTACCCAGCTTGCTCAACTTCCCACTAAAGTTCATCTAAAGTGAACTTCTAGTAAGATAAATTATAGTATTCCTCATTCTCTTCCAGATTCTTACTACTCTTAACATCTGAAGTCCATTGTCTTTATTTAAAACATGTAATCAGATTCTTCTGCTCATTTTTATAATGCTTGTTATAAAATCAGCTCAACTTCCAATATAGAAGTATGTTACCAACCCTGTAAGAGACAGGAGGAGCAGAAGACAAAAAGAAGGTACAAGCTCATGCCCCCAGACTGAAGACTGCACTGAGCTACCAGACTGAGCCGACTTCAGGAAATAAAAGTTGCCTCATTTCTCAGTGCCATGTTAATAGTTGGATAACACAGCCCAGTGGCCTGATGTTTAGACTGTTACATCAGGTATATCATAAAGATGGGACAGCAGGGAAGGATCATAAACTTAGACACTAATATCTAAATATGTAAATACTCATTTGGAGCAAGCCTGAAATTTGTGGATTACTCATTGTAAAATTACAGTCTGATTTTTAGTTTATAAACACAACTTCTTAAATTAATGAGAAAAGCCACAAAAGAGCATACTAATTCCACATTTTAGTCATATTTTTCAAATAAATCCAGCCCCCTGTATTCTACATGCATGTAAATATAAACACCAAGTTCCTTTGCATGAGTTCTTGAAAAGTTTACCACCTCAGAAAGGTGCCATGATAGCAGCACTTCAAACACAAAGCCCACCACAAGTCTTTTGGTTAAGATTCTGTGCATTCAAATTCCTCGAATATCCATGGGCTTCCTCATTCCCAGTAGACACCTGCTGAAAATTATTCTTTGCTGCTACTCTCTCTTGTCCTGCAGAGACCACATTCAGTTTAGTGAAAGAAACTCGTGCCCATTAAGTTGTTAGACTCTGGTGAAACTGGCACAATAGTGCCCACAGGAGTGATTTTAAAAGACTAGGAAGGGGGACTGCATGAAGGCTTCCAGCTGGAAGTATATTTTTAGGTACTATTTACAATTCACTGCAAGCAAGAGTAGCTCTTAAACTGCAAAGCAGCTCCAGAACCTATAGGAGTCCCTAACAGCAGTGACATCTCCTGAAGGTGGACAAGCCTTTTAAGCTAATGCAGTCACTTTGCAGGGAAAAGGTACCAAAGAAATACGACACAAGACATTTTCAAAACAGGTGACTGATGTTAGATTGCTTAGACGTGGCCTTCAACAGTAAGAATCTCACCCATGGGATGTAAAACAGGTTCATCTGCAGTTGGATTTTACAAGCATTCTAAGATTAATGGTTTCATAAATTCAAACAGCCTTCTGTCAGCTTTCTTCCCCCCGATTATCCCCTGACATTTATCTTCATCAGGATGCCCATGTATATTAATAAATACATTCATATATATATTAATATACATTATAATGTGATCTTGTGTTTCCCTTAATGGAGTGATAATCAACTAATTCTAATTACTTAAATATATTACAAATTCAGAGAAAAAAAATTTCACACTGTATATAATTAAAGCATGTAGACCTGCTTAAACAATATATGAAAAACAAGAGAATTAGGTAAATCAGTCATTACAACATGAGATATCAGTAAGGGTAAAGGATTTAACAAAACACCAATTGCAAAAGGAGCAGTCATTACTAAACTTTATCCGCTAGTCTAAAGATAAAATACTGGCTCCTGAATCAAAGAAAAGAGAAATCAATTTCATGTGAAAACTACTTGCACTGTGTGTCAGCTTCCTGATCAAACCACTGAAGCTTGCAAACTAATTTTAAATTATTTTCAAGTATTATTCCTCTCACCCCAAACACATAACATACTCATGTATAATTTCACCTAAACTGTTACCTATGTTATCTATGCTGACCATGTTATCAACTCTGACTCTAATGATACCTTTGCCTCGCCATGTTCCAGAATTAAGATCTTATTTTTGGATCCTTATTCCTCTGTAAGGCTTTTACTCACTAGTTCTACATTTTGGCTCTGAAACACCTTCCCCTCAAAACACTATTTCTCTGCCACAGCTCCCACTTGGACTTGGATAAAACATCTGATATATTCTCCAGAAGAACAATTTGTTTGGAAGAAGAGATGGAGGTTAGAAAGGGGAATTCTGCAGTGGATAAGGAGCTAGTTAAAAGAGAAGCAAAAAATTGTTTAAAGAGAAAGCAAAGAGTTAGTGAGAGATTATAAACAAGCTGTCTCAGTATTTTCATTAGTGATCTCAGCACAAAAAAGTAAGATTGTACTAATGACATTGGATGACGCACAAATTGATGAGGCATCATTAGATGGAAATTGGTGTTTTACATCAAAAGAGCCAGACAAGGCTGCAGTAGTTGGAAAATTAATCAAATTGATGGGAAATAGTACAAAATCATGCATTAAGAGGTTACTTTTCTTCTGTAAACAATGGACTTACGCTCTGGAAATAACAGCAGGGAAAAATATTTTCATGTATTAATCGATTTCAATATTTATGAAGGAGAACTGCAATATGACTGTGAAAGAGGTGAAACTGATGCTAAACATGTCAATGGAGTCATTTTCAATGAAGAAAGGGAGCTGTTAACATAATTATAAAAAGTACGAGTTTCTCATGGATAACATCTAATTCTTTTCAGCTGTACTTGAGAATGATTCAAAATCAATCTCTGATGCAGAGAAGGACTTGTATGACAATCACCAGGGTTGACGAAAGGAAATTTTTAGCATACAAAAATTAGGGGAAAAAATTACAAAATTAAAGGATTTAAAACATGAAGAAAAATAAATCCTAGAGAAAAATTAGTAAAATAAAAGGGAAGAAACCTGGTCTTTAATGATGAGCTTAAGTAGCAAAAAAGAAACCTCCAGATTTACATTCTATCCCAAACCACCATGTTGTACAGAACTCTTCCTGACACTTGGCTGGTTTTTATCTCTATCAACCCAGCCCTGATGGGATTGCATGGAGGCCTGGGGGTTAGGACAAGAATGAAGACTGTCTTCTGTTAGCACCTTCTATATGTTTGAGTGTACAGGGAATGAAGGAATTTCAAGAAATTCATGAGGAGGGCATCTTGGAAATACCAAATTCATTCCAACACACTATTTTGAAGTAACCTCTTTAAAAAGCATCAGTTTATGTGCCTGGGTTCCTGTGAAGTAGTTCTAAAGCTCTTTGTATGGGAATCAAAAGCTGGATTCAAAATGACATTCCACAAGCCTTTGCCCTTAGATAGGTTATCTTCTTTCCGAGGTTACATTCAATATTATCTTGTAATTGGATTAATTGCATTGGATTTTAGACTAACCTACTTCCCTAGGTTTGCTTAATTAACATACAAATAATACAAATAATACAAATAATTAACATACAAAAGAGCATCTCTGGTTATATGCTCTCAGTGAAGGGAAACCTCCAACCTCTGACATATGCAATACCAAATTCAGTTTTGATAAATACAAGAAATGCTTACTGAGCTACTTTTAAGGCATCTGTCCTATGACTTTGGAAGCAGAGTTCTTCGGCCATCAAAAGTTTTAATCAAACTACCACCAGCAGGTAGATGCACAAACTTTTCCTTGCCCCTCAAGTATTCCCTTTTAACACGAAAAAAGATCACTAATACAAGGAGCAGTGCTAACTAGGGAGCTTAGCAATTTTGGATAGTACTCCAGTGTGACACAACCTATTGACACACATTTGTCACACATGCTCTTTTGGACACAGAATGCTTAAGGTCTTGGTTATTGCTTCTACAGTGAATCCCACAGAGAAGAGTCAGAACAGATTTTTATGGCATTGCTCTTTACCTAATTCCTTAACAAAGGTGATATGTGCCTCAGCTGCTTTCTCAACTGCCTTGTTTCAGAATTTATGGTAGCATAAAATGTATTTTTCTTCTCAGGGATTTCAGGAGATGAAAAACAAGCTTTAATCATTAAAATATTCCTGAGGCAACACAGATGCCAAATATCACAGTAATGCTGTAACACTTCTGAGAACTTTGGGATTATATAGAAGGCTAAAAGCAGGAGAATTGACGAGTTTTCTGAATTCTGAGTTTTAATCTCTCGTTTACAGAAGGTGTTGTAGCTTTCAGACAGATCACAGTAAATACTTCAGACATTTAAGCTGCTCCCATTTGAAAAGAACAATGACAACACAGGGGACTCATAAAGATTATCCACTAGCAGCAATATAGCTATTTTGTACTATTTGTAGTTCCTACCACCTTTTATCTGTGCTGACCCTATACCTATTGAGAGGTTACCATCCCCACCTCCATTCAGCTGGAGCTGTGGACTGTCACACTGGTTAAGAAAAAATAATTTTAGTACATCTGATGAAACCCACAGTTTAAATGGGGTGTGTGTGTGTAATTTCCACCTTACCCATTTGAACATACACATCTCTCACAGTCAGTCTCCCAGTACTTTTAGACAAGCACCTCAGGGCCTTATTACATTTTGGCTGGCACCGAGTAGAGGTCTCAAAGCTAACAAACAGCACTCCCTTAGCATGGAACTAAATCAGGGAGCATGATTTGGGAATGTTTCAATTGCTTGTGAGTGATCTCTCCACAAGATCAGACACAGCCTGAAAGAAAATACACTGCAAACTCTGGGTCCTCCTCACCAGCTGCCTCACTTTTCACATTTGCCTCCATCTCTACAGCAGCCACTAATCTAGATCTAGCCAGTGGTTTCTCTAGAAGCTGATACAAAAGAGATACTGGTCTAAAACTTTGACCATTAGCCCTGACAGTTCTGGGAACTGTCATAATTAGCCATATTTGTGGGGTTTTTTCCCCTGGCAAAAGTATTAACAATTTAATCTGGTACCATATTGCAAAGCTTCTGTAAAGCAGAGGAGACCCTAGAACGAGATCAAAGAGTAGAAAGAAAAGTTGCCTTCTCCCAGAGATACCCATGCTGATATGCAGCAGCCACTCTTCCCATGAAACAGGTCTAAACTTTCAATTACATGCATGGCTAGGCCATTTTATACAACCAACATGCATATTTTCAATTCTTCTCCCTGTTCCACAGCAGGTGAGCTGAGTACCAAGTCTGAGAAGCTAAGAAATCAGGCCACATTAATATTTCAATTGAAATTGGAAATTTCAATAAACTATATTAAATGACTTGATCTTAACATGAGTGAAGGTACATAAATTCCACCTAAACAAAATTTCAAAGTTTTTAATTTGGCAAATTAAGGAACACTTTCTCTTTCATGTCACATCAATGTCAGACTTTTTTAAATTATAAAAACCAAACACGTGGCAACATGCACAGTTAGATACTACAGATGTATAGAAAACCTGCTATTTTACAAGACTCTTGTTTTACTTTGCAAAATATTGCCTCTGCAGTAAAAGAAAACTTTTCCTATGTTCCTGACAAAAATCCCTCTGCAAGGTTTCTGGTCTAAATAGTTTCAGGCTAGTATTAATGGCAGCCATTGGTGGTACTGTTACAATGTCACATTTGCAAGAGGCAATGAAAGTCCTGAGGGGCTGCTGTGCTATGGCAGAATGATGTCACTGCCAGGCTGAGGAGACAACTTTGGAGTAGTCACTGGCCATAAGAGTATCTGGGGACAGCACCATGACGACAACACCATTCTGCAGTTCTAGTAAAGCCATAACACTTTGAAAATTTCATTTGATTATTTGGCATCTAAATAAATTACTCACACAGGACCAGCTGGAAACTAATCAAGCATTGACTCAGCAGCACTTACTCACCAGTGCCATAAAATGATAAATAGTGTCTTTCAAAGGAGATGAGGTATGAGAAGAATGGAAAGGTAACAAGCAAATCATTTTGTATGGAGCTGCTGTGAAACCTCCCTAACAAACAAAATTCTGCATCCGTCTTAATTACAAATAGGCAAAACTCAAGAGCGTGTTTATTTTGGTGACATTTGAATTCTGAGCTCATTTGTAGATCTCAAGCACTGCTTCTAAAATGTTACAATTAAAATAATGTCTCAGAACTCTAAGACACAGATATTAAGATCTGGATGCAAATTTTGCAATTCACGTCTATTTCTGCTAATTTTAAGCAAATCCTCAAATGTCCTGAAACCACCATTTCCCAGTACTTGCCCAAGATGAGGTTACTCCATGTTTACCTACTATAACCCTATTAACTAATACAAAGCTCTTCAAGCCTGGATTTCTTATCTACACAATAAACAAATCTTGTTTTCCAACCCTTCTGGCAATAGTCATATGAAGTAATATTTGATACAGTTATGAAATTAGGAAAAACATTACTCCACCAAGATGCTCATTAAGTGCCAAAAAAAGATTATGTCAAGACAGAAACTGGGCAGAGGAGAAATCTCCTGATCTTTGGTTGATACTTCAGACTATAAAGCTATCACAGAAGATCCTATGGCAGGTACAGACCATTTTTTGTTTTGTCACCTGTCTCAGTATGCTTCATGTCCTTGTTTGAGGTTAAATGCCAACAGCAATAAACTAGATAAATAGTTTTTGGTATGATGTATTTTCCAAGAGCATATGATAAATCATATTTTGCTGGCACCTTTCAAACTCACTTTCTCCTCAAAAGGCATATCCTGTTTCCCTCCTAAAAGCTCATTTGGTAATTATTTGGAATTATTTCTTGCAGACTTCATTCTTGCCTCCTTTAAAACAGAGAAATACAAAAATCATAATACTCTGTGCTTATATGTGCATGTATTCCTAACAGAAATTTACAGCAGTGACTTTACAGCTCTAGTTTTATGAAAAATGTTTGATAAAAATGATAGCTTTATTAACTGAGAGAAAAAAAACCCTTATTTTATGGCATAAAAAAGAAGACCTCCTAATCATAAGGACTATTTTTACAACATCAGGAACAAGTATTCTATATATACCTATACTATCATGGCAGGTATGTTTGTCTCTTGTTCTTTACCTACAACTTCTGCCTCACATGTGTGTCTATCTGCAAATAGAGATGGGAGGTCAGGTTTGAGGGCACTGCACTTGGCCTGTGACACATAAGAGGCTAAAATGGCTAAAAAGAGGTTCTTTTTATGTGCATGATAATTTAAATCTTTTTCTGAGCAGCCAGGAACCCAAAATGCAAGCAGAGGAAAACAATCCCTAGCTCTCCCTCACACAGCACAGATGCCACACAACCCCATCCTGCTCTAAGGAGGAAGACAAAGTCCCCACATAGACACCCTGCAGAACTCAAAGCCTCTTAAACAAAATAGAGAACTATTTTCAAACTATGTGACTGACTTGAATTCTCTCAATTTTGCTGCAACAAAAGCTGCCATTAAATTAAGATCTGCTGAGCCTGTTACTCCTGTATTCAGATGTTCCTATGGCTTTCAAATTCAAGCTGTGGTTATAGCCTTGACAAAACACATTATCCAGTCTTTCTTTCTTTTTCTTTTCAATCATTTCAACCCCACCTTAGTATCTGAAAAAAAACTGTGTTTTTTTCAATAAGGTACTGCACATTCTCCAAGTAATACACATTTAACAACTGGGAAAAGTGTTGCATAACTTAATAAAAAAAACCCAAAACAACAAAACTTTTTGTTATGCTTCAATGACACCAATTTCAGAATAAGTAAAATATTTTTTAAAAAGGCAACAATAAATGCCTTAACTTGAGGCACTCTTATTAGGTTAGATTCTCTCTAAATAAATTTAGTCTTAATGAAAACTGTCACTGCAAAATGGAATGCAATCATTAGATAAACTACTCAATTATAAATTCCACCCACACATGAATGGGTACAGAAGGGTTTCACAATATTACAAAAGTACATTTCTGCACCAGGATTACTAAGCAGCGGAGCTGCCTGAATTATTCTTCCAAACAGTTTACTCACCACGAAAGGCAATAGTTATTTCCTAAAAATATTTGACAAATGTGGGTTAAAAGTACCAATTTTTTTAGCTAAAACACTAAAAAAAAAAGGAGGAATATTAAGGATAATAACGTAAGCCAAAATTTTTTTCCTTTATTTAGTTTTTTTAACTCTTCTCACAACTATCTAGAATTGCTGATAAAAGGTTGTGATGAAATTTCAGTAAATACAGTCAAAATGTACTGAGGGGTAGCAATTTTTAAAAATACATTTCCAACTTTTTTGTATATCATACAGGTTCCTAATTAACATCAATAAAAAAACTGAACTCCTACAGCTGGCAAATAATGTCAAGACCTATACTACAAAAGGATCAACAGCCTTGAAGTTGATTATATAACCTGTGCTTATTTCTTTTTCAAAATTCCATTGTAAAATTCTGGTAAGTGTAGGTTTACTCCATGATGTAGTGAGCAGCCTAATTTCTTTCCAGATGCTTCAGACTGAATAAGACAGCAAATATTAACTATTCAAAAGTGCAAATATATCTTTTTTATTACACACATGAGACTTCAACCTTCTTGTCCTGAATGACTTAAGGTATATCCTATTTCTATTTTAGTTCAAACATAAAACATCTGCTTATGAAGATATTGGCGAGCCTTCTATTCACATTTAATTTACTGTATTGCTGTAACTCTATCATAAACACAGCCATGCATGAGATTAAATGCAGTTTGTGAAATAAGAACGTCACTTGTTTAATTTGTTTCAAGTAATTCACCCCTAGTGCATTTAACAACATAATTAAGTTAACACCAGTGCTGTTCTCTCCTGCATTGTGTCAGAAGTGCCGCACTTAAGCCTGCATCAAGGTCACCTTCCCCCATAACTCTCATAATCCCAAATCACCATGCAATAAAAAAAACTGCTGTCACTGACTGAACAGACTTCTATTCTTTTTAACAGCCCAATAGAATTAAAGAGTTGTATCACCTCAAAGAGAGGCTAGAGTTTAAGTTACTAGGCATGTAGGAATATTCCACACACAGTTTAAATGAGCTATGACGTTTCCCAGATCCCACAGAAGTCAACTTCCTTGGTGGCTCCTACAGGCCTTTATAACTGTACAAAAGCTTGCTGGGAAAGGAGAAATTTCTCATTATGCTAAAACTACCTTGACTAAATATATTTTCTTTGGCCGATTTTAAATACTTTCAAAGGGTATTTGTGAGGCACTGAAATTAGACAAATACCATCAGAGTAGAAAGTAAAACTACACTATGCGTAAAATATGGCAATTAGCTTCACACTGGTAGATTAACAGGCCTGCAGAGAGACCTCTTTTAGTCAGCTGAGCTCCGAAATTGCCTTGTGTCTCAAAGATAAAAATTCAGTACATACATTTTATAATTTCCTTGTTTGCATATATAGATTAGAATAACAGAATCATCCTGGTTGAAAGGGACCTTGAAGATCATCAGGTCCAACCACAACCTAGATCCTCCAACCATAACCTAATTTACCCATTCAGTGCTTAAATCATGTCACTAAGCACTACATCTACATTTTTTTTTAATGCTTCCAGGGATGGTGTCTCCACCACATCTCTAGGCAGCCTGTTCCACTGTCCAACCACTATTCTGATAAAGAAATTATTTCTAATATCCAGTCTAGATATCCCCTGGTGCAGCTTCAGGCCTTTTCCTCTGGTCCTGTCATTATTCACTTAAGAGAAGAGGCTATCACCCACATCCCTACAACCTCCTTTCAAATAGTAGTAGAGAGCAATGAGGATTCCCCTCAGCCTCCTCTTCTTCAAACTAAGCAATCCCAGTTCCCACAGCCTCTCCTCATAGGGCTTATTCTCCAGACCTTTCACCAGCTTGGTAGCTCTAGACGCGCTCCAGAAACTCGACATCCTTCCTTTAGTGAGGGGCCCAGAACTGCACACAGTACTTGAGGGGCAGCCTCACCAGTGCCCCATACAGGAGCACAATCACCTCCCTACTCTGGCTGGCCACACTATTGCTGATACAAGCCAGGATGCCTTTGGCTTTCCTGGCCACTTGGGCACTCTTCTGGCTCATATTAAATTGGCTGCCAACCAGCACCCCTAGGTCCTTCTCTACCAGGGAGCTTTCCAACCACTCATTTCCTTTATATGTGGAGTATATACATTCAAAACTTGTACTTATTTCACATAAGCTGGCTTTTATTAAACTTCCAAAGACCGGAAAATTGTCAGTTCACAGGACAGCATTTGCTACGTGAAAGGTTACAGACTCATGAATTTTCTCTGTCCTTACCAATCTTTGTCCAACCCCATCCCATCTAATGGCATAAACTACACTTTCAAGTCCTACATCCTTAAATGAAGGCTTAGATCTTATCCCACAAACATTCTGCATCACTACTGACCTCTTCCTGATGTAGACCACTGCTGGTAGAATCATCCAGAGGGTCTTCAAGTAGTAAGCCCCCCATTTCACAGCAAAAAAATAATAAATCACAATACAAAATCAATGCACTTTTACAGATTGTGCTGCATTTTGCTATTTCATTCTCAAAGTTTGTCACAAAGGTGAATGCAAGCAAGTAACATTTTTACTGTCTTAGCATTTATCTTGCTTTATATTTTAGGGCAGCAGCCTCCATGAATTGCTAACTTGAATAGATTACAAAGAACATAATCTTTATGCTATAGAAGTTCTTTCCCCCCCGTCTGATTAGTATAAAAAGGCTGGGAAAGAAATCCTTTGATCCAGGAGGATAATGCTTTAGCAGAGACCAAATGATATTTTTCTGAATTCCATCACTGGGCAAGAAAGATTGACTTAATCAGTCTGGATTTCTGGAACTACCCCATTTCTACTTTTCTTTTGATCAAGCTATGTGTGTTAAGATGCAATAACTCCAGGCAGGCCAAATTTATGCCTAAGCTTCTTTGAACTTCAAACAAGCTTCCTGGACCCTTTAAATTAAATTTTATCTGTAACTCAATTACAGAGAAGTTGTTCTCTCTCCTCCCTCCAAGAAAATACATTTCCATTTGCATCATCTCATAATTTCATATAACCTCCTGTGGAATCCCATTTCCCTTGTCAAATATGATCAGCTTCCCCAGGAAAGTTATAGACTGAAGTTAGCAAAGTATTTATTTACCAAGCTTTCTGTAGTCTATACCCCAATAAAATTCCTTCAACATGTAAAATTATTCCATTATTGTCGTATATGAAAAAAATGAAAATATACCTTACAAGTTTTGTCCTACACTGTGTAGCTCTCAATGAGATCTCACAGGAGAATCACCTGCTACAGAAATAGAATAGCTTATTATAATTTGGTATATGCTAGAGCCGTGTGGGCAGCCAGTCCTGGGATGAAATTTCCTGTGAGAAAACCTAGGCTGCTGTCATTCAGCTATACCTAAAAGCTGATGTACCTGCAAGTGAATATCTGAGTAAAACCCAGGAAAGAACTGCACAGCCAACCCTGTAGATCCTGATGCTGCACAGATATCCTAGCACAAAGAACTTGAGCACAGTGGGAAATAGCTGTTCCCATGTGATATTATGTCAAACAAAATTCTGACTGAACCTTCTCCTGACCTATCTGTAACTCCAATATAAAAACCAAGTCTTTTTCTACTGGAGGCAGACAACAAAAATCCCCTTATACTGTAGCACATTGGTCTGTTATCAAGACATCACCTAACACACCTTCAAGCTCCCGGACACAACTGACTTTTCCTAAATTATTCTGGCAGATATCTGGAAGATACCCTCATGACACAGAATCCACTGTCATAAGTATTGAAACAAATGAAGCCTGTTGCTTCTTGTCGCATGAGTCTCAGTCCAAGAGAGCAAGCCCCTTTCCCCAAAGCAGCTCTGAAGCCCTTTTTGCAGTATTGGCCAGGGCTGCTATCTGAGTGCTACCTGTTCAGTGAATCATGTTGCTGGTACAGAAATAGAGATGGAAACTTGACACAGCTTTGTGCCTCAAGAGGCAACTCAAGCTCACCATCCTGCACCCAGGCACGACCTACACACTGATGCTCTTGCACACCACATTATGCTATTTAGCCAGACTGCTGAGGCCAACGTATTGAATTATGTGAATTACAAAATACCATTAAGTATTTTCCAATAAAACTTCACTTTCTTTGGCAGTAACTTAGCACTCTAAAAGCCTATTAAAAACTGTTGTATAAAGATGAAGAGAAATCTTAAGGCCAATTAACAACGCATGAAATTCTAGCTGAATTTTTGCAATTGTATGGACCTGTGCTCTCAGGAAAAAGTATATGAAAACCAGAAATGACAGCTAACCCTCATGCTTTGCATGCAGTTACAGATATCCTCCTAGCAACTCAATTATTTTCTTTACAGATAGATCCAACAGGGAGAAGTTTTTAACCCTTTTTTATTTTGTTCTTAAGCAAGCACCCTATGCCAGCTCTGCACTGCTTCAACACTCATTCTGCTACAGTATTGTAGTTTATTCAGCTCACTGCCATGCATGGTATGAAAAGAGGGTCAGGCCAAGAATGTTGGCCAGAGTTAAGATCTCTAAAGGAAGCATTAGCAAAAAGATACCTGGCTTCCAAAGAAAAATTCAGTAGCATAGAATATATGCATTTAATTTTTGCAAACTAGCCAATAGGTTTTTTTGCCAAGTGTGGTGGCTTGATTAAGCCCCAATGAAATACATCAGCAGACTAACTCTCTGTTTTCCTTTTACATTTACTGTGCTATTTATTAACATAAACCCACTCAAATCAGTCCCAATTTATGATGGCTTAAGTGGTCTAATAATTAAATCCATTATCCTGCTCTTCCAGAAATTAACTACGATATAAAACATTCTAAGTGGCTTGAAGAGGTGGAAAACATTCCACCTAGCCCAAATCTTTTACAGTATAAACATGGAAAGCCCCTGTGCTGTCCACCCTACAGGGCTCCCTCTCCCAGTTACTGCTACCACTTTCACCAAGGTCTCTCTTGCCCTGTCCTGAAGAAAAAACACTCCATTAGAACTTCTATGGGGAACAGGCAGAAATAGCAGCCATCTGTTTTTACCTCAGAAAAAACAGTCCAAGATAAAATAGCAATCACCTCTTCTCCTAAGAATGCCTCTCTTACAATGAGATATTATCTTGTAACTCCAGTGAGCCACCAACAATCCCCACAAAGCAATGTTCCTCAGACCTACAGGCCACCCGCAAGGGTGCTGTGATAAGATACAAATGCAGGATTTTCCAATGTTTTAAGCCTGCCATAGGTGCTACCTTTCATTCATGTGGCCTCTAAACACATTCCCAGGCTAAAGACTCCCCTGATGACAGAGCTATGCCATATGCTAATAAGCTACATGTTTATGACAGAGGATTCAGTTTTCAGGCACATCTTTTGCCATAATTTCAATTAAGGTGTGATTTTCCCGTTTCACAATTTAACTCTTTAAAAAGAACACTGTAGGTGTGACTAACACATACACGAACACAGACAGACTTTGCAAGGAGTCTTGAAGTCTTCTCAGTCAGTCTCAGAAAACTTGGAGAGGGCAGCTGCCATCTATGTTCAAAATAGCATAATCATTCCTTTCCTTCCATTTGTTAAAGACACCTTCTCAATCTTTCCTGGCTGAGACCAGTCCTTCATCAGGTAACTGCACTACCAGTGAAGCCTCACCATAGAAACTGAGTCACTATTTGAGATACCTACTTTTGGAAGAACAATCAGAGCAACTTCAGGACTTCAGTAAGTTCTGTCTCTATTTTGAGCACTACCATAACGGAGAGGTAAAAAGTAAACATAGCTGAGTAGAAGCTGAACAGATGGAACTTTGGCAAGAACATCTCTGATCCCATACAAAACACAGATCTCTCCAAATTCTCTTTTAACCTACATGTTGGCTCTATTTCTCTACCTAGCAAGGACCATCCTCACTCAGAAGTGTACCTTTGATGTATTCCTTCTAATTCTGGACACAATCAACAGATTTTACTCATAGAGGAATTTTTCAAGGCTAAAAAGAGGTGTGTTGTCTTTGGTGGGGCAGGGAGGTTGCCCATCACTTGGCCTGTCATGCACAGCCATGCTGTCATCCTTGACACAAGTCTGCCTAAATCTATTTTTAACTTGCTTCCTGTGAAGTTCATTTCACTGTTTCCTCTGATAATCTACTAGAATAGTTAATTATTCGAAACATGAATTTTTTATCCAGCTTAATCCTGTGTAAGACCTGCTTCTTGCTTTACCCACCACTATGATAGAGAACTGGAGAACATCTTCTTTGCAGCAGCATTATATAAATCTAAAGTGTTTTATCACATCTTGCTTCATCAAGACTCCAAAACATGTCCCTTAGTCATAATTTCTAGATTCTGATTTCTCCTGATGCTGTCCTTCAGACAATCTTTGATTATTTTTTATCTTTCTTCAACACACTGCTCAATACTGGACAAGACTCCTCTCCAGCCAACACCTCACCAGTGCTGGACAGAAGAATTATTACACATGCCTTGGCAGTGAACTATCTTACATGCCTTGTCATAATAGCAGGATAATGCTGACTTCACATGCCCTGTGCCAGCCACACTTTGCTGCTGAATTGCCACTTACCCAGTTGTTTCTCACCCTATGGGGACACAGCTGACTTGTCCCATGTGAGCACAGAATAGGGCACCCTGTTTTTTCAAACTGCCTCATGTATTTGCCAGTAAATTGAAGTTCTAGTCCTGTTCTCCAACATACCCATAGTCTCCTCCTACTAATTTAATACTTCATTAAGAAGCTGCCTCATGACCAGCTTGCCAAGGTGAGACTTTTGCAGGACTCTATTTGCTACCTTCTTCCAACCAGAGAGTGTAAATGCACAGCTCACTTTTTAGAATGCTCCTCCCATTCCCTCCCCTACACTTCAGGACCTAACGAGTAAGCTCACCTTCCAGTTCACATTCCCTAACATGCCCTCTTTTCACTTCCAAGTTTTTCCCATAGCATCCTAGTTAAATTAACATACAGCAACAGATCTATTTCAAGCACCAATTTTATAACTGTTGTTTCCATTTAAAATCTTTCATGCTATGTAGAAATAACTAGAACGACAGCCTATGCTACAAATACATTGAAGTATACTTTCTATTTATATTTTTTAGACTTTTATACACAGTATTTAAAACATCTATAATATGCAAAATTGTCTTTGTTTAGCCTGTATCCAGGACTAAACTGAAGCCATTTGCTTTCTCACTCAATGACCCCTGCCCAGCTGAGAAATTAGGAAGAGGAGAGAAGCCCTGTGGATTTTAATAGAAATGGGTTCAATGAAATAACAAAACTAATACAAACTCCAACATTAAGTGTCTAAGCTTGCTCTCAGCCAAGTCCTTTAGACGTAGCAGAGGGAGGAGAAGCTGAGCAGCCCCAGGAAAGGGACACATCCCCCACAGCATACTCCCCCTTATGCGAAACCTGAGGTGAGTGGGGTGGGACACCCCTGTCACCAGCTGGGGCAGCAGCCCTGCCTGGAGCTCCCAGCTGGCTGGGGCTGCCTCCAGCCTGTTCTTCATGGCTGCCCTGTGGGTCTGTCCCTGGGAAACCAGGACAAGACTTTCAGATTTCTTCTGTAGTGTTTATAGCTTGTATGGCTACCAGGTAAAATACTCTGATCGTGACACTCTGTGCCACAAGTGCCACAAGGAGAGCACAACACATAGGATATTTTGGTGTCATGGCATGTGCCCTGAGCAGATCTCCTGAGCTGGGCACATCTACTGCCTCTGTCCAACACACTCCAGGCCCACTGAGCCAAATGAACCAGGCAGATCAATGGCAGGCACTCCATAATGGAGCTCTGCCAGTTCTACTCTGCATGTGTGCAGCTCAGAGCACAGGGTGACCCCTTAGGAAATATTCCTGCACACAGCTTTGAAATAATCTCTCTACAATTTTAATATACATAAATTTGAGAATTCACACAAGAACATGCACAAAGCAAACAGAAAAGAGAAGCAACTCTGAGTATAATACAAGCTAATTCACTTACCATGCATTTTTCTATAGCTACCATGAAATTGCTTTAACCAGTCGTAGCAGTAGGCTGAGAATGAAGTGCACTCCTTTTAAAGCTTAGTGGAAGAAACAGACATTAATAAAACACTTTGATTTTAAAAAGTAAAGATAAGAAAATTGGAAATTAAAGTTCCCAAAGCAACTGGAACTCTGTCATATTTTATGTATTGAAGTTAAAAAAAAGAAAACAGATGTATGCACAAACGGACAGAATTAAAAGAACTGCCATGAAACAGCACAGTACTTCTTCGAGGGCAGGATTCACCAAATTTCTGTTTCATTTCCCTCCAGGAAATGCAGCATGTCCTCAGAGAATTCAGGGTTGGATGTAGGAACAAAAAAGATTTCCTGGAAAAATGGAATAAGTGAAAAGACCTTTCACCTAGGCAGGTTTGAAATCAGGATTAGTACTGCTATACTAGCCAAATAGACCTCAGTTGGACACAGAGAAAAAAATAATCACAACTGGACCAGGTCTGATATTAATTAATGTCCTATTCAACTTCAAGTGCTGATGTTGATGAAAAGTGCCATCAATTACAACAGAAGCAGGTGTTCCTCTTGCGTACCTAACAGACATTACCATAATCAATTAACAAAAACTTAAAAGCCAGACTATTGTTATACACAACAAACTACAGTGTTACTCAACATAAGTATTTGGAAAATGTGTAATTTACAACTTGTAGGTAATTACAACTGTGCAGAGTGTTTGCATGCATAAAATAGTTTAAAACCTGACTGAAACTTTTTTAAATTCTTTGGAGTAAACATGCCCTGATGTCACAATTAACTAGGAGATTTCTGAAAGGACACCAAATGGTTCCTGAATACTCTTTCAATACGCTGAAATCTTGATTTAGGAAATTCTCTCATCCTGATTTCTAATATATCTGTGATTTCAACCTGTACATACAAAAGGCCAGACTAGGATACAAAGCCTGGATTTGTGGGATTATTCAAGTACTAATGGTATGTTTTTCAATGAGAGAGAATATATCTGTCTCTCACTATTAATTCAGTCGTCAGTTGAAAATATTACTTGATCAAAGCATCCATAACACTTTAAAGGATAGAAACAGATTAGATACAATACTAAGTCAGTGTTCAACTCTTATCATTTATTTGAATACAGAGATATATTACTGTATCAGATGTAACTAACGTAAAAAAATGTGAAATGTCTATGAAATTGTTAAGATACTGACAATTCAAAGATGAAAGAAATATTTAATGGTGACTAGTTTAAAGATCCTCATCCTACTTCAAACAAGATAATTTGGCAATAAGCACCCAGCAACATTAGAAATAGATTATATGTATATAGTTTTGTTGCTTAAACAAAACTAGTTTTTTCAATCAGAAATATAAAGCTTTAACTTCCTGCATATTCTACAGACAAAAGCAACTGTTTAAACTTCAGCCAAAAAAACCAAACAAACAAACCCCAAAACCACCCCAAACCTAAAAGAGAAATGGAAGAGCAAATACCAGACTTATTTTGTATTTGGCATTTCTGCAAAAATAGTATGGTAATAGTAGCACAGCATCTTTTCTAAGTAGGTCACCATAAATACTTGAAATTATATTACATTTGTCAAATCTGAAAATTAGGATTGCAGCTGCTAACAACCTCACTTTGCCAATTAGGCCTCTTGGTACAACCATCCACCTTATATTTACAGTAAATACTTCTGCAAATAAATAAAAAAGCCAAAACTACAGATTTCAATGTAGAATACAGACTGGCTGATTTAAAGACCTTGTAATGCCCTTTGGTTATGAAGTTTATATGATTAACAATCATGTAAGTATAGAGTACTCTAGTTTGAGCAATGGAGCAATCTGCCTGCTTAGGTGATGGAAGAGTCTATTTATTTGACTGGGACATAATGCTGATACTATCATCCAGGAAACTACTAATGACTTAGACATTAAATCCTCCTAAAAAATAGCTACCATTTGGCTGGTTTGTTTTGACAGCAACTTGCCAAGAGTAAGTATCCTAGAATATGTCCTCAAATTACTAAGGAAATAAAACAGACCGTTTATTTGCACTTGACCTCTTGACTACATGGATAATCATTTCCCTTGCCTGGCAGCCACAGCCTCCAAATAAGAATAAGTAAGGCCAGTCTTTGAGGCTATCAAGACATTAGGTAAGGAGAAGAACATTAAGAGCTTCTCCCTGCCACAGTGTCAGTGGCTATTGACTTTGCTGTTACAGTAACAATCCAAACATTCCCTTCATATCCTGACTTTGGAGTCCCTGACTGACAGCATTTTGCAATGCAAAGGTGGAACCATATAGCTTGGGTTGGGGTTATTCCCCCTCAAATGGCAAGCAGAGATTGGTATCTTCACAGGAAATGTAGAAATAGAAAGAAATACTTTCTCCTGAGACATGGAAAACAGGCCCCATCCAGACTTAATATCCCAATACACACAGAGAAACGTTTGAAGGATTTGGATGATACAGGGTTAACATTGGAGACATTCTTTATTTTACTGTTGCACATTCTGTCTGAAAAGGTGGTGCAGTGCTGAGCAAGGGAAAAGATGGCTGGCAGGAGCATTTTAAGTCTTTTAATTATAAGAAGCTACATCCTGGCTGGGGCTTTATGTTAAACAATTTGCTGGTTTAGCAACCACCTGTTCCATCAAGTTAGAGTTGGCCCAGATTGAACAAAAACATTAAGAGACACAGCTTAGAAGTATTAATAATCCTCCAACAGTGAAAAAAAATAGCTATGAAAAAAGAACATGCAGTTCTACCCAAAGCAGAATTACCGCAACATTCAATTTAAAAAAGCCATTTGTTGTATACATATTACATGTCAGAACAAGCCACTAAACAGTCATATTCCTGATTACAGAATAAAATGAAGCCAGATAAAAAACTCTGCAAATCCTCATGTTATCACATCTGTGTAACAGAGCTCTTACAAGCAAGGTGCTGTACCACAGCCGTACATAGGGACACGCAGCAAGAGAGCTGCTAACAAGCAAAACTACGCAAGGAGTAAAGCTCAGTTACCTCAGGTAAAGCCGAAAAGGAAATTAAAAAGCATCTATCGGAATAGCTCCCATAGTGCTGCACAGAACTCACAGTACAACAGGGAGATTAAAAAGGTCCCCTGGCTGAGGAGAAAATCACTCAAGAGACATATCAACACTTTACACTTCGCTTTAAAAAAAATATTAAAACCCACAATACTTCTCAAGAAAACTCCTTCATTGATGTAGTGTTTTTCTCAAAAAAAAAAAAAAAAAGGTGTTTTCAGACAGGAAATTAAGAAAGATGCATAGCATGACAATGGCAAAGATTCCCATAACTCTGAAAACCTAGCACTAAGGCTCTCAAGCACTAGTTTTTCCCAATTTGGACAGCTAGACAAGCTTAGCTTTTTAAAACCTTCTTCTTAGCATTTGTATTGCTTTTCACTGGAGAATCCTGTCCTAGCAATATCATTGTGCTTCACATATTTTGGCTAAGTTGCATTTTCCTTACCTTCCTTTACCAATCCCAACAAGCTGCAAGGGTTAAAGTTTTCCTTGCACTACCCACAAGAGCTCAGTACAGCTCACTCTGGCTTTATTCCTAGCCTGTGCACATCAGATCAATGTCATTCAGATCTTGGGGGCAGCACAGCAGTATCTGTGAAAGAACTGCAGTAAGTGCAGCAAGAATAATGCTCTGCTTTCTCACAGGCAGTAAAAACGCATAGTCTAGAGACTGTTTGCTGCAGGGAAGCAAAGAGGTGATTTAAAGCACTAGCAAGTGTGGCTCAAATATCTCCGGGGCAGAAAGGAGTAGAAAGGGCAGGTAGATTAAAGGGAGACAGTAGAATGCTTTCAGGACTTTTTGTTTGTTTGTGTCTCCTCATTTTCTTTTACTCAAACAACATGCATGAAAGCACCACACACTAATCAATTAAAACAGAACAAAATTCATCTCAGAGACTGAAAATCTCATTCACCTGTAGGTATTTTTCTTATGGATTAAAACAGACCATGGCATGAAGACCCAAGAAGCATATCGATAATTTCATGCCAATCATCAGCCCAGCTATACAGTAACTTCTCTGAACGGCAAATTTTAATCCTTCTGATTTTTGCCTTGTTGAAGTTTTTCTATCTAAACCAAAAAAGATAATATGTGTCATTTATTCAAAGTGCATAACTACTTTTCAGAAAATGAAAACATCAGTGTTTTGAAAGCTCAGCTGTGATTTTTACATTTACTCCATTATCTGAATGACAGCAGATACTGAAAGAGCTGGATATCTAGGATGCTGAGTGGTGTATCTTACAGATACAACCTGAGTTTAGATATTTTCTTCTTCCTTTCCTTGTTGCACTCCTTCTAAATTGCCTCCTCATCTCTGGAATAGATTCCAACAAAATTTTTCCATCCCTTCTCTCAGTAACATGCAGACAGTGGCAACACCAAATACAGAGCTCTTGATCTTTTTGCTTTCTTACTTTGAAACCACAGGTTATTATTTTTGTACAAGCCAATTTTAAGCTATCACTGTTACAAGATTTCAAGATAGCACACATAAATCTGCCCTGTAGAACACAGGGAGGTGCAGAAAAAAAGTAGTCCAGCCCTGACTGAGCTTGCTGGTAAACAAAAGGCAATGGGGCTGGCAGTTTTAGAGACACACAGACCTAGAGTGACTATATCGTTTCTGGGATTTGAGTTACTGGCTTTGTACCACAGTGTGTCATGTAGAAACTCCTTTAAGAGCATTTTCATTGGACTGTAGTCTAAGAGATCTACCTTCTTCAGTACCTTTGCTCAGTATTTTCATACGTCCAGGAGCCTAATCAATACATTTCACTGCACTGCCAAGAACACCATCTTCAGATCCATGTCTTTGATACCTTATGGAATGATGAAAATACTGATAAAGGAAGTGTGAGGTACTGTTTCAGCCGGCAGGAAAATGACCAAGGCTTAACTTGTGTTGGCAGTAAAGCAAGAGCATTTTCTTAGGCAATCACTGCAGCATAAGTCAATCTACACACTGACTTATTTAAAAGTAATGTCCTCCTTAAACCAGTCTTTGCTTACCACAGTAATTCATGCATGTGAAATTAGCACATTTGCCTTCAACCATCAAAAATTTGGCTGCATCTTTCAAAAATCATGATGACCCCAACATTATCACCTTTCTCTTCCAACAGAACCCCAAATTAAGAGTTTCCACCAAGTGCTGAAAGAGACCTAGGAAAAGGTAGTCTTTCCTGGCAGCACTTTGCCAGATTCATTTCCTATCAACACCAGGTCCTGAGTGCTGATAAAGTTTGTGGCTGCCCAGACAGCTGTGTGGAAGGCAGATTACAAGTGAGGAGCTGCCTGTGTGGCTGGGATACACAGCCACTGTGAGGCCAAAGTATTCTAATGGACTTCTAGGTGACCAAAGTCAGATGCCTGATTTAGGAACGGGTGCCACAAACTCAGTTTATAAAGCAATGAACCACCTCAACAGTACTGAAATCTACATTGGTTTCCCTGTAATCAAACCATTTCCTTGAACAATGCTACTACATTTGAATCCTTACGTGATTTATAAAATTTGTTGTGAACATTCATGAGGTTAGAGAAATTTTTGTCTGTACAATCATAAATTCCATTGCTAGAAAATAAATACGCAACCCCTTCCAGTTATCTTCACTAGCTTCAAGGTAAAGAAATCTTTCATAAAGGATTTTCCAATATAGATTTGGGAGACTGGCATCTGTGTTGTCAGTTAGCTCAGCTGAAGAGCTCTCTGTTCATCTGTTTTTCATGTGCAAAGCATATTACCAAAAAGAACAAATCAATAAATAGCAAACTATTACTTTCAAAGGCAAAAAATATCTGTGTCATATGAAGTTCTAGAAAATATTTTTTTTTATTCTACAGTCACCCTAAAAGCATTCTCCCCAAATATTAAAAAAAATGTTTTGTACGTTTAATTAGATGTGACCTGTGACATCTGATTGTGAAATCTGGGCAGATTTCCAGCCCATCTAGTGAACATATATTAAAGCCTGCAAACCTGGATTTTTAAAAAGTTGCACTAGAAGTTAAGTATGTTTTGGTCATTCTCACAGAGATTCTTTTAATTATAGCTCTGCACAAAATGTTTCACAGAAGATTGATTTAGAGGGGGTTCTGCAAGAGGTAAAGTTAGCCAAGACAATTCTCTGTGGAGTCACACAGTAGTCTCTCAAAAGTTACAGGCTCATCAGGTATCTACCCTGGCCCTTCTTTGGGTCTGTCCAGATTGTTTAGATGAAAAGTAGTGTTGTCAGCACACACAACCCGTGTTGTAAGCAAACACCTGTCTTACATTCCTGCAGTGCTCAGCACTGCTTAATCCAGCTTCCAGATCCAAACAACATTTAGCAGAGCTGATGAGTTATTCCCTGGTGGTCCAATCAGGATGGTTTTGAGTCCACAGAGAACACCAAACCACAGTATCCCATGAATTTACAGGTCAAAAAACTAAGGTTCAGGTACATTAGCATCCACTGAAGTGCCACTTAGGCTTGTCAATGAGGTCTTGAATCTGTCCCACAACTTCTAAAATCAGACCCATAAACAATATTTCAAACATGCAGTTCTTTCACAGGGAACAGTCCAAATGCAGGACAGCATCCTCTAATTCAAAAGCAGCCTTGCATTGCTTAGGACTGTGGAACCTCAAGGGCACTCCATGGTGACTAACCAAGTGGAGGAAAAGCCTATTCTTTCATGACAAAGCACTGCTTGACCTGTGAATCCAAGTCAAGAAAGCACAAGTAAGCTCTCACTGTTCTGTTCTCAGCAATCCCATACAAAAGAAAAACACTCCAAAGAAGTGGTATGTACTAACTGACCTTTTTGAATTTTATGGCTAATAAATATAAAACCAGACATTTCTGATTACATAAATCCACAGTACTCATAACATACTCCTAAGACTGTATAGAACAGGTGGCACCACAGCCCTTCATATGAGACAAGTCAAAGTCTGCACCTATTTTTTGTCACTGTAGTCCAAAAGAGAGAACCCAGAGATGCCTAAGAAAATTGTATGGAAGAAAACGGGGATCCATACTACATACTGGTGCACAACATGTACCAGACAATAGATTACTCAAGCATGATAAAGATGATAAAGAGGAACTGACATAGCAATTATCTATATTTTTTTCATGACAACTTAAGTCCTTTCATTAGCAACAGCTACTAAGCACTGCATTATTGCTATTAGTATGTCAACCTACTGCTGCTACATTGCCTCTGTGTCTGAATCTGATATCACATCCAACATGTGACAGCACACTGCAAAGACCACCACGTTAATGGCATCACGTGGCCTCAGTGAAACAATCTATCCTTGGAATTATTCTCAAGGTACTCAGAATTGGCCAAAAACATATGGATGGATTTCTCCATCAGAAAGCTCCCATCAATGAAATCTATCCACAATATTTCACTAATAATTCTGGAACATTTTGATTAGACCAAAATGTTCTCGTTCTGATTTTAATACACTGTTGCCATTTTAAAACTCTAATTATCTTTTCAAAAATCAATTTTGATTATCTGTGGGTTTGCAACTTTAATTACTAATGCAGCATGCAGTGAAAACAATTAGAACAAAATATTCTAATTCAAAATGAAAATGCTTCAGTACTGTGGCAAACTTCAAAAGTCCTAAATGATTTTTCCTTCTAATACATGTGTATCCAAGATCTCTCAGTTTCTGGGTTTCCATCTAAGTGGAAGTTCATATGCTACCATCAGGAGCTGTCCAGAGCTACTACAAATACAGCATGCAGGCTTCAGAGAGTACATGCCTGCCCATCTTGAAAAGCAGCACTACTTTATTATCTCTAACATGGATATACCCATTACCATGGATGGCATGGAGGCCAATTCCTTTATTACCAGCACAGCCTTCCCCTCTTGACCCTGCTGTCACTGCCTCCTGCAGGCAGTAAACACAGACAACCAAGCCTAGTAGAGTAATGACTATCCAGTATACCAGGATGTTATTTTTCCTTGCAAAGAGCTGGGCTGGTTTACTAACCTGGCTCTTCAGTCCTCTAAGTTTGTCTTGTTTTCCACAGAGTTTTCTGACTTGTTCTAACAGCAAAGAAGCTACCTGAGCACAAAGACATCATCTCTTGTAAATTCAGTGGCAGTTTTCATATAGAATTACATAAATTGAATGCAATTACTACATTTTCCTGCAATATTTAACTTGTTTCAAGAATATTCAGGCTCCATTCTTTTTTCTCCAGGCCAGACCTGCTAGAAGTGCTGTTCATCACCCATGTTGTCTGTTTAAAATCATGCTGGGCTCCTGCTATATATGCAGGCTTTTTTTAATACTGTTTAACATCTCAGGTTGCATGTTCTGAAGTGAACCATTCTCTGCCTACTCACAATACCGAAATTAGTACAAGCTGTTGCTTTTATCATAGCAACATTTCTCCATTTTGACCTAAAGAGAACATGGTAACCAAAATAGCTGTGCAGCAAGCACATCCTGATGTCTCTTTTGTTACTTAATATAAGAAAATAAACATATTTACATTACAGGATACTAGAAAAGATCAAAGGGACTGGGTTTATCTGGCTGACTTTAAATAAATATCCTGAACAGCTTTCATTTTCCTCACTACCTGAGGATTTCTTTGAAGGGGAAATGCACTTTACCTGTACAAATCTGAAAGGAATACCACTGGTAATAACAGGAGGATGGGGTTTTTAAGGTTCACTTGTCAAAGAGCCATAAAGGAGAAAAATAACCCAGATACAGACAGAGAGGCTATTTTTTGTATTAGTCTTGTTCAAGTTGCTGTACCATGAGGGCTATAAAGGATGGAGCTGCACAGAGATAACAGAGTAGCTTCCTAATGGCTTTTGGTAACTACCACACTGGGCTAAGCAGATGAGTCACTTGGACATATCTAAAACTCCCAATTCAAGCCCTAATTCTATGAACCATGCAAACCAGCAATCAAGGTCACCTTTAATGAACCAAAAAGGTCTACTACAACTTTTCCAGGCTGTTTTGTTGGTTTTAAACAGCTTTGGTCACTTGCCAGCTCACCTCTAACTGTCAAGGTGTGCTGTCTGTGCTTTCTTACTTACAGTAATTACTGAAAATCTGCCACAGGAGCTAACCAGTGCAGCATTTAAGAGTGAAAAAGATGATGATCAGCCTGGCTATCAATGAACTGCCACTTGAATGTTTGGCCTGAATTTAAAAAGAAATTTAAATGGCAAAAAAAATGCTTTCCTGACCTTAAAAATTTGTAGTTCAACATTGAAGAATTGCTTAATCATGAACAGATATAGAAGCACCCAGCCTGAGTACAACCTAGGTATCTTAGGAGCAGTGCAACTGATCCATGTGATGTAAATATTATAACAGGTGCAAATATTAACACTTCTCATCAATAATGTAGCATATATTGCTTGGGAATTTAACAAAGCAACAAAGCTTTTCATCTCTAGAATTATACAGTGATAAAATGTATTATGAAGGCTACTTAAATACAGTCACAGAGGGAAAGAAGTGTTAAAAAGTAAATAATTTAACTAGCACAAATACTAAACAATATACATAGATGATGTCTTGGCTAAGGAAGAAAATGCTGATTTTATATTTCTCAGATAAACACAGCAAATTTAATAAGAACCTTCTCCTGACAACTGAAAGAACCATACATGTCATGCTCCCCATACATAGTACATATAAATTATATTAACCCCTGCTCCTGCTTTTCAAGCTGTATCTAGAATTAGCCTTCTATTATAATATTATTTAATTTTTAACAAAGATCTTTACTTAATTTACTTAAATAATTACACGGAGCTTATTCACTAATGTAATGAAATGAAATAATTTGCTCAGATGACTTTTATGAAAATACACTATTTTGTAGAAATAAACAAAACACTGCTCACTGCATGGTAAATTCCAAGAACTGAGTCTGTTAAAGCAGTAAAAGCTCTGTCAAAACTACATGAGCATTCTGGAATAATTCAAAAGGGTTTTTTTTAAGATACATGAAAATGTTCTTGTTCAAACCATTACAAAATACACTAGTTATATAACTAATGTTTCATAGTTACTATATGGAGAATTGATATTTTGCCTATTTAAGTTATTAATTGAATAAGATAGCTGATGTACCCTCAAGTCCCTTTATAAAGCCCTCTCTGTAGGAGAGGAACTTCACAGAAGCATCCTGGCCTCTGGTGGTCTGTTCTTAACACCACTGGACCACAACAAGGGGAGCAGAATACTTGGAATTCTGTGCAGCATGTACTAAGTTTTTCCATGAGAACAGATGTGTTCTACATTGCAAAATAGAATTAAAAAAATAAAACACTTAGTACAATAAACAAACCATTCAATAAATGCTTGAATTCCAAAGGAATCTGTTTACATCTTCCAACTAATTTTAAGGTCTACATACAAAACTCAGAATGCAAAGCACATCTGGATTTCATTCAGGTACTTTGAGGGACTTTGGGACCATAAACATCAGCAAATTAATTAAAGCAGTCTCAGTACAGACTTTCCATCTCTGACAGGTATGTCTGGATTAAGTGACTGAAACAAGTTGATAAAAGCTATGAATGTCAACTAGATTTTAAAATTCTATTTAGTAATTTGTTTGAGAACACTGTGTACAAGAGGACACCACTCCATGGAAACTGGTGGTTTGAAATATAGAAAGAGGAATTTATGTTGCAACACAGTGGAGAATGAAATAAAAAACACATGCTTAATGTTCTCATTCTTCATAAGTAGCTTCATGCATCCCAAGAGTCATTTTCATTTCGTGCCTTTTAAATGAACCCATTTCCAGGTATGCTTCAGCCAACCTCAAGCACTCAGCACTGCCTTACAACACAATGCAGCAGTGTAAACAGGTATCAGAGAAGGGTAAGGCGAGATGGGGTTTGTTTGTGGGGGTTTATTAACCTTTCTTACACACTTCTTAAGACTTCTGGGACTTGAGAGTTAATTGTACAGGAATACTCCTGATACCATAACATCACTGACTATTGAATGCCTCAGTATTACTGGAAGTCAGCTCAGGGAGCTGTAATAGCAACTGCAGCCATCAGGCCTTCTGCCCCAGCTGAAGAAGTTCCTGACCAACATACACCAAGCTAATAAAGCCAAGCATGGCTGCATCTGCGTGAAGGGTTTTGCCAGTACACCTATATTGCTGAGAGTACACAGTGACTTTTCAGTTACAAAACCACTGCAGACAGGATTCTGTCAGCTACAGATGTGATTGGAAAACCTCTTCTCCAGACATGTCAGCAGAAGATGACTGAAAGCATCAGGCTCTGGTTGTTGGGGTTTTGTGGTTTTTAAACTGATAGCTCAGTTTAATCTCAAGCTCTCAGTAACACAGAATTCAAACAAACTACATCAAGTTCCTCTTCAACCCAGTTTTCTACACACTAAATATTAAGAATGAAAAATCAAGGTAGCAGAGAAAATAAAGTCTCCTCCTTGCTTTTATAGATGGCACAAGTCCTTTTCCCTTCAGGTCTACATATCTTTTGGCCCATACAACTCCCATTTATACTAACACTAGATTAATTTCATAGACCCCTCACCAGCTCGTTCTAGCAGGCTAATTACAACTGTATGCAACAGTAGGCAGGATCAGACTGTGGACACCAGGAAACAATTACAGTACTTTCAGCAGAACTCTTTAAATATCAAGAGATTTAAACAAATTATCAAAATTTAACTCTGCAGCAGGCAGTTTTGCTGTGAATTTGTCTCATCATCACCAGGTTTTCCGGTCTCCTTTCCTTGAGCCAAGGAAGCATCTTTTGGGATATGACACTTTAAAAAAGAACATTAGGGCACCTGACTGAAAAGGAGCCAAAGAGATACAGGAGAATACAAAGAAAAGCAAAGAGGATTGAGATCATCGACTAATGGGAGCCAATAAGAATATAACTGCAAGATGGACAGGTTACATAAATTATTCATGTAGTTAATAATAAGAATGATGCTTCCTCTTAAACACAGAAATAGAGGGGAAACAAAACAAGAGAAGTAGGAAGGAAGAGGTTAGCAGTTGGGAGGTAACAAGTCAGAAAAAGCAAAAAGTGCAAAAAGGAAGACATTTATATCATCAGTATCATTAAGTTTCTGGGTGTTTCCTAAAGCCTCTACTACTGGACATGTATGAACTTCAGTAAATGCTGCAGTTAGAATCTAGCCTTCATGGTTAGATACAAAATATATATATGTGTGTGTATGTATTAAAAAATACACCCCAATTGCTCACTCACCAGAAAGTAAACTAGAAGATAAAAATTCTATCAATAAAAATCCCCTCCTTTCCCTAAGGTAGGTTCACAATTTCCTTGGAGTCAGACTGGCAGCTCTGAATACCCACAGTAGGTAATACTTCAGCTTCTGGTTTATTAAGTGTTGTTTCTTCTGCTGCTGCTTTATTTATCTGTAAACAACCCTGATGAAAAGTAATGGCCTGTTATAGCACTTAAAGAATATTAAAATTGCTTATTACATTAAAATAATTAGAGAATTATAAAGAAAACAAGATCATATTAATCACACTCGACACAAGCCTATCCAACACGTGAATCTACCTAAAAAAAACCCTACTTACAGTCCTGTGACAAGCTAAAATGTTCAACCATCAACCAAAACCATCATGCTTAATGAAAATCTGTACAAATAACTGCAGTTTGTGCCCTAACTGATTAGATATTGTAAATAGCCACCCCGTCAGTGACTTTTTCTCACTAAGAGGAGTATTTCAGAATGCCATGCACAGACCTTCCTCTCCACAGAGCTCCCCTAACCAAAAAGTGCTCCCTTAAGTTTCTGCAAGATATCCTGCATGACCAGGCCCTAGAATATTTAACTAAACAAGGCACTCTAATGTTTAACTAGGCCAAACTTAACTGTAACAAGTAGTTTCTTCAGCTTTGTGATACAATAGAGCTGAGTTTTTTTAAGGGAGGTAGATCTCTATTATAGAAATCAAATTTCCCTGGTTCCTTTCATTCAGCTTGCTTTCCTTCTACATATGCCAGTAAAGTTTAGCTTCCTTTTTTGATATGCTAAAACTTTCAGAGGATGGGGAAGGAGCTGCACTGTCCTCTTTCAGGGCTTGTCCACCAGACTTACAAGTGTATGCAGACAACATATAAACATCTGCCTACATATGTGTGGCTTCAATGTAGTCTCTTTAAGACATCCCTACAAATACATTATTTACTTTTCAAAAGGGGTCATTTTTTTCCACATACTTTTTATTAATGCAAATTCTTCATATTTGAAGTGGTGACGAGTAGTGTCCCTCAGGGGTCAGTATTGGGACTACTGCTGTTTAACATATTTGTTGGAGACATGGACAGTGAGATTGAGTGTATCCTCAGCAAGTTTGTTGATGACACCAAGCTGTGTGGTGTGGTTGACACCCTAGATGGAAGGGATGTCATCGAGAGGGACCCTGACAGGCTGGAGAGGTGGGTTTATGAAGTTCAGCAAGTCCAAGTGCAGGGTGCTGCACTTGGGTCAGCACAATCCCAGGCACAAATCCAGGCTGGGGGGAGAATGGATTGAGAGCAGTCCTGAGGAGAAGGACTTGGGGGTGGTAGTTGATGAGAAGCTCAACATGAGCCACCAGTGTGTGCTGGAGCCCAGAGAGCAACTGCATCCTGGGCTGCATCAAAAGAAGTGTGGCCAGCAGGACCAGGGAGGTGATTCTGCCCCTCTGCTCTGCTCAGACCCCACCTGGAACACTGTGTACAGTTCTGGGGCCCTCAGCACAAGAAAGATATAGACCTGTTGGAGAGGGTCCAGAGAAGGGCCACCAAGATGATCAAAGGCCTGGAGCACCTCTGCTGTGAAGACAGGCTGAGACAGTTGGGGCTGTTCAGCCTGGAGAAGAGAAGGCTGCAGGGAGACCTTAGAGCACCTTTGAGTGCTTGAAGGCAGACAACAGGAAAGCTGGGAAGGAACTTTTCATCAGAGAAGATAGTGATAAGACAAGAGGTGATGGTTTTAAACTGAGAGAGGAGAGATTTAGGTGAGATATTAGGAAGAAATTCTTCACTCTCAGGGTGGTGAGGAACTGGAATGCGTTGCCCACGGAGGTTGTTGATGCCTCATCCCTGGAGGTTTTTAAGACGAGGTTGGACAAGGTTTTGTGCAACCTGGTCTAGTGGTGGGGTTCCCTGTTCATGGCAGGGGGGGTGGAGCTTGATGATCTTTAAGGTCCCTTCCAACCTTAATGATTCTATGATATCTATTGACTGCTAAATAGTAAATTATAACTAAGATGCAGGATCAGGTTCTCCAGGCTGCAACAAAAATAGCTAGTTTGCTGTCCAATACTTTGAACTGAATTCATCCTTTATCCAGCATCCAAGGTAAAAGCTTTATCTGTGTTCTTAGGAACTGCTGGGCAAACTTAAGAGGAAAAGGAAAATCTACAGATCATGGAAGGAGGGGCTGGTCACTTGGGAGGTATATAGGACTGTTGTCAGAGGATGTAGGGAGGCAATTAGGAAAGCTAAGGCCTCCTTGGAACTTAACCTTGCAAGTCAGGTTAAGGATAATAGAAAGGGCTTTTTCAAATACATAGCTAGCAAAACTAGCACTAGAGGCAATATTGGCCCATTGAGGAATGAGGTGGGAGCCCTGGTGACAGAGGATATAAAGAAGACAGAGGTGCTGAATGCTCTCTTTGCCACTGTCTTTACTCCTGCAGGATTTCCCCATGAGCCCCAGATTCATATAGCCCCAGAAGTAGTCAAGATAGATGAGGAGTCTGACATGGCAGATGAGGATTGGGTTAGGGATCAGCTGAGTAATCTGGACATCCATAAATCAATGGGTCCAGATGGAATGCACCCAAGGGTGCTGAGGGAGCTGGCGGAGGTCATTGCTAGGCCACTCTCCATCATCTTCAGTAAGTCATGGGCAACAGGTGAGGTGCCTGAGGACTGGAGGATAGCAAATGTCACACCAGTCTACAAGAAGGGCAAGAAGGAGGACCCGGGTAACTATAGACCCGTCAGCCTCACCTCCATCCCTGGAAAGGTGATGGAACAACTTGTTCTGGTCACTGTCTCTAGGCATATCAAGGACATGGGGGTCATCA
>NW_009952798.1:2132340-2154218 GCF_000747805.2 Chaetura pelagica
GGGAGGTTGTGGAGTCTCCTTCACTGGAGACATTCAAAACCCACCTGGATGCGTTCCTGTGTGATGTACTCTGGGTGGTCCTGCTCTGGCAGGGGGGGTTGGACTAGATGATTTTTCGAGGTCCCTTCCAACCCCTAAGATTCTATGATTCTATGATTCTTTTACTTTTAGTCCCATAAAGTTCAGAGCTGGCTCTTTTACATACTTCAGTAATTATGCGTTCAGAGCCTCTTAATAAACAAATCTTGTATACACATGAAAAACAAATGAGAAAACTAAAAAAGTGTGTGCTCAAGAGATACAGATCTAATTGAGATAACATTTTTAGAACTACTTGAGGGCAATATACACTTCATTACTAAATATAATGAAGCATATCTTGACCAATGCATCAACTGAACAGATACATTTTAACTCATAATCATATACTCTCCTACCTACTCCTCTAATGTAATGTATTAAGACTAGAACTTGAAGGGCTGTTACTTAAAAAAATTCAATACTGCAGGCTGTTTAAGTAAAAACAAAACAAAACCCAAAACAAACAAAAAGCCCAACAAGCCAAAAGAATATACACAAAAATAAAAAAGGCAGGGCAGATATTTACATTGTCAGGCAGAACAGATAATTATAACTTGTTCATTTTTTAACATTAACAGCTAACATGAATGTCTAACTAAAGTAAAATGCAACACATACTGCTTTCAAAGCCAGGCAAGCAATTAAAGCTAATCAAGTCATAAGTTGTTCTCATCCCACACATGTCATATTCTCTGTGGGAAGGAAAGATGTTAGACAAATGTCCCCCTGTTCAAATTTTGAGAAAACTAAAAACATGCAAGACAAGATGTCCAGCAACCAGGAAACCACAGCTCACTCTTGGTCTGAACCCCAACAAACTGAATCAGAATGAAAACCAAAATCTTTGTAATTCTGCTTGTTTGTCTTTTCTTATCTTCTACTTCTTAAAAATAAGAGGTGGTAGTCTGGAGCAGCTTTTCACTCTGGCATTTCAAAAACTGGTTAAAGCCATTGTCAAAAGTAGTATATTCAACTTGCTGAAACATTTTTGCCAATCCTTTCTTCAGAATTTAGATACCAAATCTACACTGACATAACTAAAATTTTTTCTCATGCAACAAAACAGTAGTTGAATGCTTTCTGGATCCTCTCCCATCTCTCAGAAAAGATCAGCTTACTGTTTACATGTCCAACATTCAATACAAAGGTTCAAAAGTACTGGCCTTTGTAATGGTGATTTTTATTTTTTAACACCACCATCCCCTCCTAGGCAATATGCTCCATCATAAATTACTTAAAATTCATGTCAAATATTTAACAGGCAAGGCAGCTATTACTAATGGACTATAATTATAATCATGCACTTACTGAAGCTTTTTCTTGTTTTGCTATCAATATAAACATAGGACATTCAGTCACTACAATAAGAAACATCTAAAAACAGCAGCTACTTCAAATAGGAGCTTTGAAATAGTATTTCTTAAGATGGGGGCATGTGGTCCTCAGGTTCAGTGTGACTGAATGAATGCTTCCTCCCTCTTGCCTTCCTCTGATAAGAATGTACATATCTCCATGTGGAACCCCAATTTAGGTAATCATAGATAAACCCAAGGATGGCACATTAAACTTATCACTACTTCATTGCCCAGATTTACTGCAGAGGAGAAGAATCCTAAGATCAAAAAAAGCATATTCTTGAGGAACAGAAAAGACATTTTCCTGTTGAAATCACAACCAACATCTGCACAGATGTGCCCTTTGAATGGAAAACACGGTTGTCCCTCACCAAGAGGGCATTAACTTCACATTTCTGTTAAGAAAAATACTGCTATTCAATGAAAGCTCTTGCTACTGCTCACACTTGGCAGGCTTTTAATTACAGCCTAAACTAACCAGAAATTAATTCTTAGAGAAGCAGAAAAAGCTTCAAAACATCCTTCCCTTTGCATTCCTTCACTGACACAACACCTCTCTGCCATCCGCAATAAAACTGGGTTAGTTAATACCAGAGCCTCATGACATTTCATGCCAAAGTTCTCACCAGATGATCTAACAAAATGTTGCCCTTTCCCAGACCTTTACAATTTGGAATTGGAAAGGTTGACACATGCAGACACAAGTTATAAAGAACAACCATCTAAGAATTTATAAGTTTAAAGGAAAACTAAGATCTCTAAAAGTGACTAGCAATTTTTGCAGCCTTACATTTTCAGCACTTTACAGGCACCTAGTTAGTTCCTCACAGAAGGCTATAAGGTTGGTCAAACATGACTCCCCCTTGGTAAAATCATGTTGACACTGCTCTTAATGACCCCCTCATCCTTGATATGTCTAGAGATAGTGACAACAAGTTGTTCCATCAACAAGAAGTAAATTCTGGCAACCTTACCTCCATGGCTGAGTTACATTTTGGTAGAGGAATTAGGAGCATCTGAACTGTAAATCCATGACTGTCACAAATTGGCTATAACAGGTTTATCTATTCCTTTAACAGAAGCTTGAGTTTCATGATCTCCCATTTCACGGCACAGCACTTTTAAGTAAATACATGCTTGAAGAAGCAGACAATGAAAGAAAAGAGATCACAAGCAGATAGGTACACTCTTCATAACTAAACCTACCAGAAAGCTCTAGGGCTTACACAGAAAGCCATTGCACATGCTACTTCAGAAAGAAAATAAAGGACATATTAAACCCAAGATCTGCTTAAATCACAGCAAAGATTTAAACACAGAGTGCAGGGGCAGGAGACAAAGGCACAGAAAAATCTTGCTACAGTCCTAAGCTGAGATTCCATAAGGAACAGTGACTCAGCTTCAACTAAAAAAGAAGTTTGAATGAGGGTTCAGGTAATTCTTGTGCAACTTTATCAATAAACCAAAACCCTGCAAAGTATTTCAAATATATCAAGACCTACCTAGGTTATTGGAAAAAAATAAGAACCATTAAAGTGAAATGCTTTTATACTGTGCTGGGGGTGCATATTCAATTTTCCTCGTTGAGCACAGGAAGTAGTTTCTAACATGAATCAAAAAATTCATAGAACTGTTATCATCCAATAGCAGTGGAACAAGATTTTCTGGATTACACTCCTACATAGCATTGTCTCTGCATCTTATAGCAACAGAAGAAAAAGAAACAACCAAGTCCATGTATCACTCAGGGAAATACCAGTGTTAGAGAGAGAAATGGATAAGCATTTTGGGAAAATCCATTCCTCTTGAGTGGAAACCAGGACACAGAAAACAGGGTAAAACGTTCTCAGAGTACTGTGGCAAAATCTGGGACAGGCATTACAGTGCCCTGCAGTGTTGCATAGGAAAACAAAGGGCATCTAATGGAGGACTGGACCGAAAAGAGGCAGACAGGAAAAACTGAGAAACTGTGCCTATGGCCTCCACTGTGCAAAGCAGTTCAGGCTACAAGAGACAGTTCTCAGAGAGGACAGGGTAAGATGCATTTCTGTGGAACAGACTTGGAGTAGGCCAGAGGATAGAACCAGTGGTTGGGCAGACTCATGGAGTCAATGGAGAGGAAAAGGCAGATGCAGAAGTCACCAGGGATTGTGTGAAGCCAAGACAAGGAAGGAAAAAACACAGGACAAGACAGGAAATGTGCAGATGACAAAAGTGGGAAAAGAGGACAGCGGGTGATGGAGGGCAACAGGTAAACGTGTCTGAACATGCTGAAGAGACCAGCACAATGAAGTTTAGAGTAGGTAAGTTTGGAAGTTGTGAGAGGGCTGAGCAAACAGAAAACAAAAACAGAGCACAGCTTGACAAGTGATTGACAAACAAGAAAGCTTGTGGGAAACAGGGTGATTTAGAACAGAATGGAAGATACTGCTATCAAATATGAATAAAATTGGTTCAGTGATGCTCTGCTAGGGACAACATACAATACTGAGGTTCACAAATTACAGGAAACAGGAGATAAAATAGGAATTCAGAGGTTTCCCAAATGAAGACAGAAACTGCCTTTATTTGTAATTCAAAGCCTGCAATCAGGTTAAGATTCATGAAAGAGCGAGTTTAGGTACGATTCTTAAAAACAGTATTCTAAGAGATTCTCTATCTAATAAACCCAAGGTATTTGATTCCTTCCAAGTATTTTTCTGTTTTACAGGCATTGGAAATAAAAAACAGTACAATTCAAAATTGAACCACCAATAAATTTAAGTAATACTGCAAATACACCACAAAGACAAACTCATGGATAGTAAAGTATTAGGTTTGTTTTGAGGTTCATTTGAAATAACAGGATTCTTCACAGTGGTCACAAATAAAGCATCTCATTTTTATTTGTACCAATAAAACTTTTATGGTTCCCTGGTGTATATTACATGGGCTTGTTCCTTTTTTTTTTTATTCCTAATTGAAGCCAAGAGCAAAATTCCACTGATTTCTATAGGAAATAGATTTAATTCTCATACAATGACCACAGACTGATATATTCCCATGCCAATGTTGCAATAACATTCCTAAATTCTGTACGTTCTCAGCATGATGTATCACAACCCCATCACTTCTACTGCTTCCACACTTCAGCTCATTTTATTCTGTTTCAGTATACAACCTGGTTTACTTATTTTCATCTGTCCTGTTCATGACCTTCTGTTTTTCAACTCCTTAGCTCTGCCATCTCTATGGATAATTTTCCTTTGTCACGTGGTATTTTTCATGCCTACATCCTTAAGCCACTCCAGATCTGTGGCTATGTCCTTATCACTTCTGTTTCCAAGCTTTCTTTTCTACAGTTCTGTGGTTGAGTCTTGAAATTCCCCCGCAGTAAGTCTCAACACCCTATGTCCATTAAATTTAACTAAATAATGAAATCCTTAGGCTGAAAACATTGCCTCTAACTCTAAATCAAATAAATTCAGAAAAAAATGCAATGCTGTTTCTTATGAAAGCCAAGCCAAGCCAAGGTCAAGCAATCAGATAAGAACACAGCCCAAACACCAGAAGCTTAATAAATGCTACACAACTTTGCTAGAGCCTTTCCCAGCTTTGCTGACTGTCAAGATATTCATCTGTAGCTGGAAGCATTTCTATCCCCAGCCAGTTCACATCTGTTTAGTAGTTAATATACTTCTGCTGTCTGGATAAAGTTAACCTATTTCCTGTACATATGTGTAATTACTAGAGAGAAACCAGAATAGAAGTCTCAGTCTCATTTAAACAAATTTGTTTTTAATCTATGGTAACTTTTCAGCTGCCAATGAGGACCAAAACAGAAACATGAAAACATCAACATCCCAAACACTGGATGAAATTCTTGTCAGGACTGAACAGATTTCTAAAAAATTTTTTGTTTTCTATACAGTTTGGTAAATGCAATCCTTTAGCTACATTTTCTATGCAAAACAAACCTCTAATTTTAGAGTTTCTTACTGAAAACAGAGTTACTAGACTTACACACACACACACTGTACAGAAATTTTATACTACACAATAAAATTGAGCTTTCAAGACAGATGCTTCATTAGCAAAGGCAATTTTAAGACTTCTGAACTGTAAATTTGAGATAAGCTGAGGTTTCTTGGATGCTTATCTGAACCTGAACTCCAAACCATATTAAATTCACACATCACTGGTAAATAAACAATGCAGTGTTTTTTTCTCCAGAATTGCTGTTGAAGAGATGAGAGCTACCACCACAAATGCTGTGCTATGACTTACTTCAAAGAACAGGAGGTTTACAGAGATAGACATAAATTTTACTGAGACATGTACTGCTGTCAGAAGGAAAACAGAAAGGAAAAGTGCAAAGTAAAAAATAGAGTATCTCATATGTGGGTAGAAAAGTCATCCATGTCCTTCTATTTTTCAGTCTGTCTTCATGTTTTGCACAGCATATGAGCAGTGTTTATAATGGGACTCCCAACATGCTGTCACCAGCATGCAGAGATACCGATGCATTTGGATGTCCCACCAGTCAGATGCATGAGAAACGACTTAGCTTCGTATTTTTGCCAATTTAAAATTAAAATGCTTTAAAATATTACCAGTCTTCATATTTAGTTCTATTATATTTCAGTCAGTCTTCAAAATAACAGTAAGAGAACAATAAAAGTCACAAATACAAGTTGTTCTCTTCAGTTTTCCAAAGGACTGGAAATTTGATTTTTTTAATACTACAATTCATGGCTCATACAGCCAATATACTCACCTTTTTCATCCTTTGAGTCTCTTAATAAAAAGTAAATCTAGTAGTACAAATATATACAATTCAAAAACTGTATTAACTTCACCTATGATTATACAGAGCATTATACAGTGTAAATAATTCTACACTGAAGTGTGTTCAAAATCCCCCAGGGAATAGTAGAAAAAAAACCCAGTAACTTTTCAGCCTAAAGAATTTGAATTAACCAGCAATAGTGAGGCTTCCAGAGCTACCATAGCATAACAGTGGATGAAGGCATCACCCTCCATGTTCCAATATTTACTGAAAGCTGCCAGATTCAAATAGATGCTTAGGCTATCCATAATAGGAAGTGGATCATTTTTAATTCCCAGCAGACCAAAGTTATCACACCCACTGATCTATTCAAGCAAGACCCACTAGCTACTCTTAAACTTGAAAAACTGTTTACATTTCATTTGAATTATTCCATAAATCCCCAATTGAGTGACTGCTCTGTCCCTTCCCTGATAGATTGATTTTCGCAGAGGCTAATTACTTTCTAAAGATAATTCAGCTTCAATCACATCTTAATCCTCACAAACACATTCAAGCACACACCTGACCCTTGGTCACCAGATCAAAGGTGGTAGTGGTTGGGGTTAAAACAGCCTAGTAAAGACCTGAGTTTGGGTGGAGAGGGTAGAGGAATAGAGGAATAGGTTATTTTTTTTACATTCAGCTCTATATTTGGCATCAGCCAATGTTTTCAGATAGTCTGTTTCTTAAACATCAAAGTCAGGCAAGTATAATTTGATTATGTCTTTTGTTAATTGGCTGCTTTTCATCTTTGTTTTCCCCCAGATACCGTTGGCTATGAATGTGTCAACATTTCTTGCCTATGACCAGCCCACGATAAGTTACTGTGGAGTACATCATGAACTGCTTGCCCACAAGCCCTATGACTCCAGTAACCAGGAAGAAACAGTGGAATCACACCTAGAAACTGATCTGGATCTGAGCACAATAACAACAACAGCACGAATCAAGGAACACAGTCAGCAGCTGGCTTAAATAGGGTTTTTTCTTGTCATTTTTTCCTGTAGCAGAGGCTGCAACCAAATTTTATGTAACATTATGGAAAGAAGTGAGAAGACATAATATTATGGATTCTAGGATCCCTGTTCAAGTTAAAAATGAATCACAAAGATTAATTGTTTCAAGTCTACAATTTGTAATTAGTTAAGTTGTGCAGTATTTTTTTGACTTCAGAGTATGACCCTTAAAGTGAATCTTTTTCCAGACTCATTCTACCTACCTGTATAAACTGTACAGATGTAATGTATTTTTCATATTGTAAAGTTTCAATTACCAAGAACAACTGGTATGTACAGTACCATAATTTAATTACATCTTCCTTTACAAGTTTCAGTTTCTGAAGTTTCAAATTAACAAAAGTTATTTCCTGTGTTATTAAGTTACTCTGTTTTGTAGGAATCATTTTGTTACTGCTTTTGTGCCCGGAAAACTTTAATCTAAAATTCTGTCCTTTGCAGAATATGCACCGTTTTTACTGTGTTTAATGTGTAGAATTGTATCTACTTGTTCCAGAAGTAATGCATTAACCAAAAGGAGGGTTTAATTATACAGACTTCCATGAAATTCTTGAAATACTTAGCCAAGTTTTCTTAAGAATGAAAAACTTAACAATTCTCCTTAAACTTACCTGTTGCCTTGAAATCCAGCCTGATTTCTAAATCAGAAAATGTCATGATAAACAGATTTGTTTTAACAACAAAGTTGATGTATGCAACTGCTAGCTGATGCTGGTTTGTCAAGTCCCACTGTTCTACAGGAAAGTATGGACAGGAGACCTCAGCAGGCAGCTGTCTTCACAAAATCTGCTGTGAATGTATAGCCTGCCAAATGCCAAGTCAGACATTTGTGTTTCTACTTCGAGACCAATGGGCCCAAAACCTGCTTCTGTAAAAGATAGCTGCTGAAAGAAGTGGCAACAGAAACAAGTCCTTAGAGTTACACTACTCAGATAACTTAAAATGTTATTCAAAAGAAAGAAATCTCTACTTTACTGAAAAATAGAGTCAATCGGACCAAATGGTGAAGGTTAATTAATTGTCCTTGAACATTATGATATATCATACTAAGGAAAAAAACAAAAACTAAATAAATTTTTAAAAATGTAGTATTATGTCTTTAACAATTACTACATTGCTTATTTGTCTGCCACTTAATATCTGGAGTAAAGCATTCCTATATCACATTTCTTTGGTTTTAAATGTTCAAGACTTCTCAATACTGTGTGAGAATAACTTTTATAATACAACCCTCATGTTGTAATCAGAGAAGATAACAGAAATCAGAAACACATTCTGTGATGCCAACTCGCTGAAATTTAAAAAGGAACATGAGCCTTCCAAAATATAGAAGAAAAAAACGTTTCATATGGTGAAGCAATTTTTTTATAATAAAGAGAAATTATATAACCATAAATCTATTTTTCTGAATGTTTATCCCACCATATTTCCATGTAGCTTCAAAGCAGAAGACTGAAATTTAAAATTACAGTTCAACTGTTTGTACAAAATATAAAGCAAATGAAGAATAGCTTAAAAATATTGTTAACAAATGAATCTGCGTTCAGTATCTTTTAAGTGGAAACCAAGTGTCAAAACAAAATACATTGTATTGGTTATTTATTTAGCATCTCAGATTTTGTAACATATTTTGCATAAATTATTTGCTATTCAAAACATAACTTGTCTTTTTAAGATTCATCTTAAACCTCTGCACCTCAGTTTCTTCTTTCTTTACCACATGGGTTCTTGAATTACTGGTCATCTTCTACAGTGCTAGAATTATACTACACATGGTTTGAAAATACATTGCTCATTACAAAAAGAAAACAAAAATGCAGTTGTCATTCTGGAGTTGAGTGACTGTTGTGCTGCAGGAAAAAGATAATTGCTGCAAAGTTGGTTTTAAGACTCAATATTTAGGCATGTTGGTCATAAAATAAGGCCTGAGCTGTTAGGATAAAATGCCATTAAAATGCCTCCTAAAGGATTATTTCAGTTATTCCTACTCTGTCCTTCCTGTTCTTTAGCCTGACTCACTGGCCTCAAGTATTTATCACACAGGAACATGGTACTGGCACTAATGCAGTTAGTGAAAATGCACAAATGTTCAAAGGTTCCATGTACTTGTAATTTCTGGAGATCTGTATGACAGAGTATTTTCAGTTAGACACACTGACGAACATAGGCAAAAGAACATCATAAAACATTTTATTATGCCAAAAGTCAAAACCTTTTTGACACATCTGGTTAAACAAGCAGAACTGGGTATATATTCATGTGCACACAAGCACTTCTTTGATTTCTTTTCCTCAACAACAAAGCATACATGAAGGAATCTGGCTTGTTTTAGACCTCTCTTGAAAAACTTGCATTTTCAGACCAACGTATCAATAGCAAATGGTAAATACCAGGGTCACAGAAGTAGCAGCCACTCTGCACCCCAGGGTCTGCCAGAACTATCACAGCCAACTCTCTGGGCATTTGCAGTGCCTAACCCAAACAAGGACTCACTCCTAGGGTCCTATGTCAGTGTGTGTACACCTGCCTTCCAACAGATTCTTGCCAGCTAGATACTGACTTAAGGTGCACAGAAAGTGTAAATGCTCTATGTGAACAATACAAACCAGTATCACTTAAGGCCCCAAACTTCTAAGGTACAAGTTAGCAAGAAGAAAGTAGGCTGAGCCTATGGTTTCAAATATTAATTTATAGAGGGTCACTTTCCTATATAATTTCTCTTTGCACTAAGATCCATAACCCAGAAATAGAGGTAGCCAACAGCATATCAAGTCTCAGTCTACCACACCCTGGTAGAACATTTTATCAAGAAATGGCTGAATGGATTCATTATGCTTGCAAAATACCAAATGATAGAGAACATAACATCTATCAATACAAAAAATCTGACAATTTAAAAAATAAATTCCGCTACAAGCAACAATTCACATCATCTATCATTGTATTGTGCTTGTACAGCAATTCACAATGTTGAAACCCCATTAGGAAATTGAGCACAAGTATCTTCCTAAAGAGGAAGGTATATAGGAAGATTAATCTCACAAATTACTGCCTAGGTCTTGAGACATCATATAAAAACCAAGAACCAAAAAAAACTCTACAAGAAAGCAAATTACTGTTTCAATTAAAAAGTGATCAACATTTGCATTGTACAAACTACTTGCAAGGGGTCTGAGAACTACCACTAACAAGGAACCCCAACAAAACACAGTTTTCAGAGATTCATTGCAAGTGTCAGACTTGTTTTAGCAACAGCCTCAGAAGTTGTGCACTAGCTTGCTTAACTGGCAGCTACTCTATTTCTTCCCTTCTCTCTCAAGCCATTTTTTCTCTCTTACTGTTATTCCAAATCCTCAGAGTTGACAAGTGAACAGAACTTGTGCAAAAACCACAACATGAATGGAAAAAACAAAACAAAACTGCAAGGGCAATGCTGCTGACTAGAAAAATAAAGCCAGGATTCCAGTATCAATGGCACTGTAAGAAATTGTGGAAATTGCTCTATTAGCAGCATAGGTGCTCAAAGATGGTTAAGCAACTGTATTTAGTCCCCAACTGGTCTAGCAGAAATGCTCTGTTCAACAGATGAGAAAAAACAGGTCAACTCCTGTTCCCTAGTATGAACCTCCTTTCTGGAGGAAATATCTTTTTGCTCCAGACTTTTGTACAGTTCTCAGGGACCTGGGCTTCATGGAGACAAATCTTACCAGCAATGGCATAAATATATGCAAATGAAAATAGTAATAGTTTTACTTGCTCAGATCAAAGGTACATCTAGGCTTCATAACCTGTCTTGAACAGCAGATGGAAGATGAAACTCAAAGTAGAACTAAAGAATGGGGCAAGCACACAGCCACTATTTCCCAAGAAAGCTCTCAGTCCTCAACAAAACGTAGGTCAAGGACTTATAGAGCCAAATGCAGCGTCTCAGTAGTCCTTCTTTAAAGCCATGTATGTTTGTAACATTCACAAGTTCTGCAGCAAGTAAATTTACTTTGACAAGAAAAACAGCCTTTTTCTTTGTTCTAGTAGCAATGAATGACCAAGTAGTGTATAGTAACACTTTTCACTTCCATTTTTTTCCCCACAGAAATGTGATTTTCATATAATTAATACTGACAGACTGACAGCTTCCAGGTAGCTTGAAAAACACCCATCCAGTCATCTTAAGTACAGACACAATCTGAAACCCTGTTGATTTAATTATCAGATTTCCCTTGGAAGAGGCTCTTAAAATCAAGATTCAGCTCACCAGAACACAATATTTTTTCAGCTTTCTCAAATCCATCACAGTAGTAACCAAAATGTAAGCCTGTTTCTCACAAATTCTTGCACAATGGTTTTCAGCATAGAAAGAGACACATGAATCTCTTATTAGATACAAGTTTGACTGTATGATCCATATTTAAAAGCAGATGTTCATTAAACTGCACAAAGAAGTCTAACATTAAAGTGAATTAATAGTTCTATTATAAAGTAACAAGACCAAATTCCATTTTCCTGCTCTACCTAATTATAGAATCTAATGTATTTTAATCATAAAGTTTCAGAATAAATCAACGTGAACAGCAGAGTTCATGATTAATGTTACTTTAATGAACACCTAAGGAATTAACATTTTGCCACTAGAACCTTGCCAAGAATTTTTATGTAAGCTGGAGTGCAGCGTGTACAACTGTGAAAATCCCACATGGCACGGAGCTTATATTCTACTTTTATCTACATCCATTTTGTATGTAAATAACTCACTCTTCAAACTGTCTCTTTAGATGGTTAACTACAAAGGAACACCTGATGTAAACACCAAATGAGCCTGCAACATGGAATTAATTGTATCTTATCCTGTTACTGTTTTCATAATAGTGGACACTTCAAAGTTTCCCCACTATAGACATAAGTCATGTAACTATAATAACATACAAGTGAGCATTAATGTTGCATTAGTGTGGAATTTCTTCGGATTAACTTCATTGTTTCATGATTGCCATGATAGGTAGGGAAGCTAATAAGCTTCCCTAGGTCGACTGACATAAACAGGATGGACTCTAATAAAGACTATAGAAATTAAGAATATTCAGTTCTACAAGAATGTTTTTTCCAGCTTTTCCAGTTTGTATTTGATATGAAACAGACTTCTAGGGTGGATACAGTTCAGCAATAGTTTATCTGCATTCTAATCATAAAGTGATTGTGACAAGGCAACATGTTATAAAAATCAAACAATTTGAACATTGGATATACTAATTTTGTGCTGCCCAGAAAACAAAACCTCAACAAGTAGGGGTGAGAATATTAATTACAAGAAAGCCATATGCCCCTTCCACCCCTGTGCACTTCAATAACCTCAGTAGTTTTATACAAGAGCGTGTCACAAAAGAGGCATGGAAAGCCATTAACTGAACTGTTCATATTGAATACATTTGGTTGTCATTTATTCTTCCAAAGGAATAATGAAACTGATAATTTTTCTAGAAAAGATGATGCACCTCTCTGTTCCTTCTTGCTGTTCGTAACTTTATTCTTTTTAAAGAACCTGTAAACTCGTACAATTAAACTAGAATTCACTAGCCAAAAGCCTTTTTCTCATTTTTACTAAAGGAAAAAAATACAGCTAGGAAAGGTATGTCTGAATAGGCAAATAAGATTGATGAAGATGATTTTTTTCTTGACATCTGCTTTAGCATTAACTAGACAGTTCATGTTTCATTTCCTTACACTTCTTTAACTTGCCTCTTTCTCCAAATACTAACCATCACAATTGAGAACATCAGAATTTTAAAAAAAAATAATTAAAAAAAAAATCAATCTAATTCAGGCTGAGTTATTAGATGGAAAAAACCCATAAACTTGTATCAAATGCCTTTTGGGTACCCATCTCCAGAGCTGAACAGGTTTGCTGCTACCCAAACACATGCTAAAGCTTGTCTGAATCAAGTGCCTTTTACTTCACCACTAGGTCTGGCAAAAATAAAGTAATGCATATGGTAATGCTATAACATGCTAATAAACACCAATCTTTTTTCTTTCTGCTACTACACAAGGTGGTGCTGGGTTTTGGTTTGTTGCTTTTTTGTAATCTCTTTGCACCCTAGAACCTTGAAATACATATGATTAATAGATGTCAGAATAAACTGTCCTAATTCCACTTACATCAAGTGATCACAACACAAATTTAAAAGTGGAACTGGAAGTGGTGAACATGACCACCTCCCCATCTCAAAGCAAAATCAACTTGACTATTATGATACAAGTTTCTCTAACTTCCTCAAAAACATTCAACACAGCATCTGCATCAATCTGTATCCATGCTTAGCTATTCTTGCTATTAGAATATTTTTCCTTATGCCTCACCTAACTGCTACTTGTTGCTTTTGGAGGTCAACACCCATAAATGCCACAGCTACCTTGAAAAGTTACTATTGATTAGTGTCTCATGATGTTTTAAGAAACATAAGGTATTTTCCAAAAATGGAGCTTTCAGAAAGACAGACGTGAAGATAACCAGTACATTTTTTTAAAATTAATTTAAAAACTTTAAAACATTGTTAATTAGGAATGGAGTTAGTGAAATCTACTGGGAATAAGTATTATTGATTAAATTTATATTTCCATTTTTAAGGTGTTTAATTAATAATATTTGTAAAACATGATTCACAATCCTGTCTACTATCTGGATTAAATATAGCCATTTTTATGCTAGTTTTCCTGAAGCTTTCTTCTTCATTATTTTTTTTTTTAATTTCTTTGAGTAACTCCTTGAATCTAAAAAGAGTATCACTGAAGATACCTGGATCCCAAACAGGTAGAAAGGTCTGTCTCTGTTCTGCACTGCAGGATCAATCTTACGGTTTGAGTTTAAAATGACAACTCAAAAGAAGACTTCCTCCAGTTTTTTCTTGCATATTTACAAGCTTTGGTACTTGTTCATTTGTTTCTTCCCTACTTACATGCACTTTGCCCCAGGATTTTTTTTTAAGTTCCACCTTTTCTTTATCAAAGAAATTAAGAAACCCACCGAAATTTATTTATTTCACATCATCCATACTACTCAATTTTATTCTAGGATTCCTTCAAGTAATATGCAATTCTCTTCAAATATTTTTTTTCTTAGAAAAATGATACATTTGTGTTTCTAGAAATTAGCATTAATGGCCTGTTTTAAGACTGTTTCAGTTTCTCTTTTGCAAAATTCAGGGAGGGGCAGAAATTTATGCTGGGGCATTGCTGATACCACAAAAATACATGAGATACTAAAATAAAATACAGTGGTTAAAACTTGAAGTGATTAAAATGCAGAGATAATTCAGTGTTATTCCTAAGGGAGGATGCAAAGAAAAGGGGATAAAAACATCACAGATGTTATGTAAGTTATGCTGCAGGAACCAAATAATACATTCTCAAAAATTATATGGAGCTAGAATAGAAGATACTTAAAGGCTGATTTTTACAAGGAGGTACAGGTTAATAAGGTGCTATATAAAACAGGAGATGAGAAAGATCAATTTAAGTCTGTGCCAAATACACACAGGCAAACAACCTGATAATGAAAAATGCTTCTGCCTTCCTGCCAAATAAAAAACATTTTATTTTCATTTCCTCTACTACTCAATATCTAATGTGTATCTGATAATCTGTAAGACAGTATCCAAAAGTAAATCATTGAGAGATAAAAAAGCTGGCCATATATACATGAACTACAAAGAGTAACTGACCACAGAGAAAAAGAACACAAGACCCACAAATGCAAAAATTTAATTCTCAATTCTCTAATTGCTCTGGAGGAAAATTAATGACTCTACATTAGAGCCTCAAGCACTTGCTTTTATAATAAAATGAACTTATTGGTAACAACCTGTTTCACCAAAGATAACTTCATGGAAACCAGGGGAAGTAGAAAAGAATATCAAAGATAGAATTATTAATGAATAAATTAATAGAAATTACATATGAAGGACACCAAAATATTGCTCATATGAAAATTAAATTACATGAGGCAATGAGTCCATACAATGGTGCCTACCAAAAGCAGAGGTCTGCTATGCCTACTAGTATTTTTTTTCCACTAACTCCACAGTTTTCAGGACTCTCAGTTACAAAAGTAACCTTAGAAAACAATTAAAACTAAGAAATCATTATAAAAGGAAAATCGTTAACTGATTTATTGTAGCGTCAATAGATTAACTAAGTTGAAATAGTTTAAGTTGCTTTGTAACGTTACTGCCTGACTGAAGAGATTTATAAGCAAACCAGCAATTAAGAATGACGGTGAGATGTGCCAGCTCCCAGTAACTCTTGAGATCCTTATAGTTCTCTCATGTAGAGCCAGTATCTCACTTAAAGTTGTAAAAAAAAAAATTAAAAAAAACTTATCAGCATTTCATTGAAAAACATCTCCTACATCAGAAATTTTGGGAAATACATCCAACTAAGATTAACATTAATTCTACCTATATAAAAGCGATTGATGTGCAAATTGGAGAAGGAAAGGAGAGAAAACAGTAAGAGAAATAGACATAAGAGGACCACCAACATTCAACTATGAAAGACTTGACAAACTGTGTAACTGGTCAATATAGTAACAAATTCAGATAAGCAAGTGGACCATAAGTAATGAAAATGGGAAGGCACAAATTAAACTGCTCATTCATATTTATTCGTCTCAAATAATTTACCCTTCAGGGAAGAGGAGTACACAATAATACCATCTGAATACATGTTTTCTTTTCAGCTTGAATCCTTTGTTCTGTTTGGACATCAAGGTAAATCCATTATGTTTCTTCTGACAAAAAGGGCTTTTACTTCTCAGCAATACCTTTCAAATTAATTCATTCTTTAAAATGCATTTTTCACCTTTAGTAAAAGCACACAAGAACCCATACTCTGCTCCCAAAATTCTTCTAAGTTTTGCAATCAGATATACTTAAGGATAATGAAGCAGGTTTTGTGGGCTGCAGAACCACATAAATCTTTTCTGATTTATTTTGGGGTAGAGGGAAAAAGAGAATTGTTGAAGGAAAATATGATAGATTAACATTTGCCTGTGGGTAATAAGGCTTCCTAAAAGGAGAAATGGCATACTCTGTATAATTTCATGTGGAAGTAGAGAATCTAGCCTTGCTCAGAAATTTCAGCTGCCACAAAATACTGATAAAAATGTGAGAATGAATTCACATGATTTTTCTACATTTTTTCTTTTACTAATATGCTTAAACAGTAGGTCAAACTGCAATTCCTTCCTTTTACTTTGCAGAAATTCTTCTATCTTGCACCATGAATGTCAATAGGAAAACAAATTAACAACCAAATTGCACAGAACATCAAAAATGTCAAAAACACAGCACCATTCCCATTAAAAAAAAAAAAAAAAAAAAAACAGAAATTCTTCTATCTTGCACCATGAATGTCAATAGGAAAACAAATTAACAACCAAATTGCACAGAACATCAAAAATGTCAAAAACACAGCACCATTCCCATAAAAAAAAAAAATATATATATATATATATAAACAGGACTGTACTTTAACAAAAATATTGAGTATATTTTTCAAAGAATGCTTGTAAAACAGTACAATAAATGTAGGTGCCTGGCAATACAGGCCACAACAAAAAGCACAGCATTGAATATTCAACACAGACCACACTTCTTAAATAAGACCCCCTTCTGCTCCTCACCCACCCTGATTTTTACCAGATGCTATACAACTGTCATTTTTTATCCATGGAGCTGAGCTTAACTCCTCAAAACAAGATGATATTCAGGTTTAATTCAAGTCAGTTTAAATTCCACTGTTGGTTTTAGAGAAACTGACCTTTTGAAGTAGTGGGAGTTTTGCACTTCAACAGATGAGAGTCAGGACTCAGCAATGGAGATAAGAATGAGTGTTTTAAGCAGTACAGTTTGACATGGGCAATAGACACAATACACTAGCTAATCTCATAATTATATACTCATCTGCAGCCTTCTGAGATATTTTCTATACTTGAAAGAATTTTTTAATGAGACGGTAACTCCTTCCTTCTCACACTGAAGAAACCGACTCATCCATATACTGATTCAAGGATTCAAATATACTGTGTCACTGAGAAGTGGTTATTAGAAGCCTCCTAGAAAATGCCCCCTCTTGACCAGAACCTCCTCCATTTTCTCTTTAAAAGAATCAAAGACACTGAATCAAAGCTATGCTTTACTGCAACACAATTCTGAGTGAAAAAGCTGTCCTGCTGGATAAAAGAAAATAAAAAATGAAGTCTTAGCCAATCCCTCCTCTGCTCATCACACACCCTTCCTTCCCTACAAGCTTGTTTTCAGGATAAGAATTGTCAGTGAGGGTTTTGTGAGATGCAATAACTTTACACCACTCCCTTAGGATCCACAAATATGTTACTTTCTTCTCTGAAGTCTCCTCTAAGCCATAACAGTCCTTAGCTTAGAAACTCCTGAAATTTCTGTCAGCTGGGAAAGCTCAGCTGTTTTCAACAGAAGCACATTCTCCCTTCTTTTGGGAAAGCTCCACCTGAACAAGGGCTACAGGGGCCAACTTGACCTTTCTCCCTGCCTCTGAGCCAAAATGTAACAGTGATATTCACTGAAGTGTAAATAATCCAATAACAGAAACTATACTATCAATCACATCTTCCCAGAACATGAAACGTTATATCACAATTATCAGCTTATATTACAGTTCATAGATCAAAGCATCAAAGTAACTTAAATTATTATTATTTGTAGTTTTAGAAACTTCAGGCTATTTTCTAGGTTGCCTTAAGTATCACTCCAGCACAAGCTAACACGAAATCGAGTGAAAATTCATTAGCAGCTGGTCAAGTGTTAACAGTCCATCAATCATTTTTATTTTCCTACTGTCAGCAATTCTAATTTCAGCTCTGGAAAAAAAAAAAAAAAGTGTTTTAAACTGTGAAATATAACACATAAAATAGTGACATCTGATGACATGTTTTTAGATTCTCAAGCTTATTATGAAAAAGTCAGCTCAACACATAATGAAGTCATTCCTCCTTTATAATGCCCAATTATGGGGGGGAGAGAAAAAAAAGCTGCTTCAACTAGAGCAGATGAACAAACTACCATTTATTCCAGAATTCCATGGACTTATAACTAATGCTCCAGTGAAAATTCTGGAAGAATTCTCATGTCTTAAACATACATGTTTTTACCCCACAAAAAGCAAATACATATTCTGGTTTGACACGTCAGTCAGGGAAACACCAACCAGTGCTGGTGAAGGACCTTTCAGCTGACAGGAGGAGTCACACCTTCAAGCAAACCCAACACAAAGCCCTGCTCCAGTCTTCATGGTGCTTTTTTTGCAGACACACATTCATGAACAGCTTTTTTACAAGAAAGCTACCTGACATTTGGCAGAAGCTCATGAAGAAGGTAGCACTGCAATTAGTCACACATTTGCATCATCGCCCACGCAGATTTTCTGCTCATCTGGTGTAGCAGATTTCAGGAAAAGGCACAATGTGACAGGGTCGTGGGGTGGGACAACCAGCTTTTTCTTTCACATCACAGTAGCAGAAGCACACTCAACATCTAAAGCTATGTTTACTAGAACAGAAAGACTATAGAGCAGAACACAGTAGCTATCAGAGAAAGAAAGCTCAGATGGCCAACTGACTCAAAACGTATCAAAACTGTTACCTTCTCCTCATCTTTATCTTCATGTAGTCAGCAGCTCACTTCTTCGTTGCTTCCTAGTCCAGCCACTTTGCAGCAGCTTCCTGGCTTACAGCAACCTTAGAGAGCCTCCTCTAAAACCTTAGGAAATGTTCCTCCCTCAGAATTTCAGGTCAGGCTTTCCTGAAGGTTCAGTGGATGAGCAGGCGTAGGGGCATCCCATGACACTCCCTGCTCCAGGCAGTCTCCTCACTTGCACACACCCCAAAGGCAGGAGCAGCCTCCAGGACCTCACAGAGCTCCCTCAAGTCCAAAGTGTAGCAACCACAAGAGGCAGGTCAGAGCAACGTGGGCTTTTGCACTTCATGGTAGGAAGTGCATACAGAACACACTGAGGGCATAAACATTTAACGACAAACATGTGACCTGCCAACCTGGCTGGTTCCCTGCTAAGAGGTTAGACAAAACTTCACCTGCCTGACAAACCTCTAGGTAAATGATTCCAACCAAAGCCAAAATAAGGTTCTCTCTTACATTAGAGCACTAAGAACAGTGACACTGACATTTCTTGAAGTATTAAATAACTACTAAAATCACTAACATTCGAAGTACAAAGAGCAACGTTAAGTACTTAGAATTATTTATTAGCTTTCATATTAACACTGGGAAAGTACTGTGGACTTCTGCCACACAACCAAATTCTAGAAAGATTTGGTTTGCTGGTTGGTTGACTGCTTTTTTTCAGTGCATACCAACTTTCTTCAGAGAAAACTGTTAGCATGAGAGAACAGTTCACATACATCACTGCACAAATGCAATTTGGTTGCTAAAGCTTTCACCTTGTACTGCAAAATTCCAATCTTATATCTCTTGTACTTGAGTTCTAGTGCACGAACAGATTATACAGTATAAAATTGTTAGGTAGATTCTAAAATACTAAGTTTAAATTATTTTTTCTAATGTAGTTATAAATCTGGCAGGGTAAAAAAATCCTGCTGATAGGATAATCTGAATCATCGCTAAATGTACTACTTCCATGTAAACAACTCCTGAGGGAATACACTGCTAGTATGCATCTAACTATTAACAGCTTATTTCACACTGAAGGCAAAACTGTAGAAGGGACAGTTCATTATCTGTAGATCACCTTCAAGTCTACAAGTCCCTACAAATTTCAGTCCAGTTTTGATCATTGCATATGAAAAATATTCATCATTACAACCCCACACTACTCTGGCAAAAACTTAATCTGTATTAAGAAAATGCAGAGTGTAAATATTACTTTAATAAAAACGTAAACCAATAATCAGTGGAGCCAGAAAGCACCTCCATCCTGAACACTGAAACAGCACAAACCTTCCTAGAGCTGCATGAACTATTTGTCTAAGCAGTCTTTAATTGTGTCAATAAACAAATCTTTAGTCTCCCATTCCAGTCTTTACTCATCTAAACAGTTGATTTTTTTTAACCTAACATTGCACCAACTTTTCCTTTTGCCAATTACATTTGTCTGTCTTTCAACAGATGTGGAGAACAACTTGACAACATACACTTTAGGAAAACCTCTTCTGTATTTGTAAAGAGTACAGCATTCCTCTTCTCCTCCATCTTTTCCTTTCTGAATTCCACAAAGTTAAGCTTCTTCTTACTTCTTATATATTTTAAAATCCTTTATTTCATTCCTCTCATCAGTCCAAGATGTTCTTCAACTGTTATGCCCAGAAGTACATACTGAGCTGAGCCCTACTGGCAGTTCATTTCATTTGTCATTCTCTACAGTTCTCAACGACTTGTGAAACAGAACCACTGCTGAGCCAGAAATCCTCTACTTTTATTTATACAGCTGGCTTCCTCACAGAGGTAATAAACTGCACTTTTAATTTCAACTTGCAGGTTTCAGACCATTTCTCAAAAAAAAATCCCAAAAAACAAAACACCAAAAAAAAGGGGTGTGGTGTGGATTCATTTTCTTAACAATTGTAAAATAATTAGCATTCCCACCAGGGTAGCATCAAACTCTCAGTAAGCCCACTCTTCATTCCCTCAGTCACCTTATTAACGAGCACACGTAACATACATGGTCCCAGGGCAGTCCTTCCAGAATCATACTTCATTAAACTATCCCAACTTTACCTGCAACTGCATTTTCCCTAAATATTAACTTTGATTCTTAAATTGGCTCAGGAAAATGTCCTCCATTTGGCATGAAAAGTTATATGATGTTTACTACCTCCCTTTTAACTACTAGCCAGCTATTCTCTTGAAGAACGAGATGTATCTGACAAAACTTATTTTGAAAATCCACATTCCTAGTTTATTACCACCTGAAGATTTGTAGGAAATTAACATTTAAGGACTTCCTGCAGCCTCTTCCTGGTTATCCAAGTTGCAGAGACTGATCTATAAATTTCCCAGTTTAAGGTCAGTTTTGCTTTTCTTTTACTTGTAAATACTCATTCCTCAATAATTTTACAATTAAGGCTAATGGTTCAGAAACTCCTTTCTTAAATAGCCCTTAATCTCTTTCTAGCATAGACTTCACTTTGTCTTATGACCTGCATTAAGCACTTATTCCCAGCTAACTATGTGAAGCCTGAAGAAGATAGAAAAACCATAGCATTTTTTAGTTAGTCCCCCATTTAGAAAGGTCTTTACCTTCCTTCTTGGTTCCTCTTGTTAATAATGGATTAGTAGGTATGTCTCTTCTTGCCTTCTGCAACTTCTGTTCTCTTCAAAATATTCTGTGCCACAGATTTTTTGGCAGCATTCACAATCAGCATTTATCTTTTTATTTACTCTGCATCTCTATGCTATTTTCTAGTCACTAAACAGCTCCTGCTGCAGGCAAGTTGGTCTCTTTTTATACTTTCCACTCTTCCAGAAGTTTGCTCTTGTGCTTTAAATAGGTTCTACCCTCTGCCTTCTTTTGAATCCCTTGCCTTTCCTCCTTTAATGATTTTTTTTTCCTCTTTCC
>NW_009952798.1:2154320-2198487 GCF_000747805.2 Chaetura pelagica
TCTTTCCCTTGTAACCGTTACAATAATGTTTCTTATTTTCTCCTAGTATTTTTGACTAAGTATTCCAATGCTCAGATTTCCACCCTTTTCTTCACTATTCAAACCCAGTTTCCTCAACCTGGCTAATTACAGCTTTATTTTATTTTTTTTTGTCTCAACCAAGAGCCAATTATCATCTACAGCTACATGCAGGACATACAGACTAGTGTAAAACGCATTTCATACTGAAATAAAATCAGTGAGGCACAAAAACAAGTGAAAGGAAGCAGGAAGCCTCTGCTATTTCTGAGAAAAAGAGCTGTTAATCTAATAAGAGATTTGCACTTGCTAGGAAGTGAAACAGGCTCAGTTTTTATCATTAAAATAAACATTTTTCTATGCAAGCGACAACCAGAAAACATTCAGGGAGGAAAAACTCTTAAGTTATCTAAGGAGGAACTAGCTGCGAGAAGTACCAGGTGTTAAGAAGGAAGTTCTCTAATAAGAACTTCTCTAGAGGTGCAACCTGAGGCTTAAGACATGCATTAAGAATTCATCCATTATGCATTGCCAGGAAAAGATGACAAGTCAGATGGATAAGACAGAAAGCACAAGGATCTTTCTGAATTCCCAGAATGGACTCAGGTAACAGGGCACAGACCAAAAAAGGGACAGTTCCGGTCAGCTAGCCCACTTCTGCACTCTCAGTTACTCAACTCCTGTCTCCCCGAGGATATACACACAGCATTTGTGCCCTTCTCCGAATCTGACTCAGCTCCATAAAGGTGAAAGACAACTAATCCAACAAAAATAAGCAAACAGGCAGCTTGGCAAGCTGACCTGGCTGATAGACCGGGCAGCCTAAGTACCACAGCCAGCACAAGGAAAGGGACAGACCTGAGCAGCTGACAAACGTGTCAAGTACCAAACAGGACCCCCTATTCCAGCTGAACTGAGCATGCAGAGCAAACCAAGAGGAAAAGGAAAACTGATGAGATAGAGGGGGAAAAAACCCCTCTTTTGCCATGAGGATGATGAAACACTGGAATAGGCACCCAGAGGGCCTGGAACGTGCATCCTCAGGACTCTGACATGACAGAACGTGGTCCTGAGCACCCTGATCTAGCTTTGTAGTGGGCCCTTCTTTGAGGAGGGAGTTAACACCAGGTGTCAGACATCCCTGATAACCTAAAATACTATATGATTGTATTTTAACTAATATTTTTAATTATTAATTTAATACTGATGAAAGCTATAGAGACAAAATTAAGTAGTCAGAGGACTAACTACTTGCTTACAATTCTATCAAAAATTTAAAATGGCATTGACAATTCTACAGACTAACTGGAAAGCAAACACAGTAAGAATCAAGGCAGAATACAACAAATCAGGAGTACAGGTGACTGGAAATTCTCCAGAGCAATCTTTTTTCTATTGAATTTTGCCAGTTTATCACATGCAGATTATTCCATGCAAACAGAGCAAGCACAACAGATCTTCTGACAAAACTAGGCATATGCTCTGACCGCTCTGCAAGATGGCATTGGAAGCAAAATCTCAAAGTTTCAGATCCATTTCTCCCACTGTTAGGAAGAACATGGAGGTACTAGCCCCTCACTAGTCTTGCTCCACAAAAATTCTGTTCTTACAGCTCAGAGAGGCAGGTGTTCAGAGGATCACAATAACTAAGGAGCGAAACAGCCTAAGAACCTGGCAGCCCTACCTGGGGCTTATTCAGATTTTGAATGCTCACTCATATGGCAACAGCATATATGCAACAGCATATATGGCAACAGGTTTCCCATTGGGAACTAGAATAATACTTCATCTCTCATCTCAACAATCTAGTCAGTTGGTCCACAGCTGTTCAGGAGTGGACAGATATAAAACTGACAGTCATCTTGGCAGTACCAGTCAGCATCAACTAAGACATCCCAGTATATTTCATTTTGAAATATTGCTTTAATATGTACACAGTTGAACACAGGAGTTGGCTGGTAGAATCCAGAAGATTGAGACCTCTTTATCAAATTAGAAGCAAAAAGATTTTCAATAACTCAAAAGACAAGAAATAAATACTCAATTTCATAGCCAGTTGTTGCAATGAACAAAATGTCAAATGAATTTGCCTTCTTACAAAAATGTCTACAAGCCTTCATATAACATTTTATTATTCCTTTATCTAGTAATTGTTTGGTTTCATTTAGGTCACACTTTCCACTGCAAGTCTGCATAGCTTTCATCCATTTCTCTTCCTTATTATTCCAAGAAGCAGACTGGACACATTTACTTTGGGCTTCAATTTTGTTTCCCATTAATTGTTTTCAAGATGTATGTCATTATTATATTTCTTATTTTCTCCTATTTACATAGAATTCAAAATTATTATTTTTCTTCATTTCTCCTGCAAAGAGCTGCATATATTCATATACATATAGGATTCCTCTACCAGTTACCTCCTTTTATAGACTAATAATTCCTCCTACACAATATTAATATTTGGAAAGCAACTGGAAACATTGCTACTTGATAGGAGAGATAATCCTAGATTACTCCTGAGTACAGCCCCTATTTAAGTAGGTGGTTTATCCTATTTTTCCACCTTTGAATTCATTTGTTTTATTTTTGCTACTGGTAACGAAATACTGGCTAAAAATAACGGCAATAAAGATAACAAGGATTTTCCAATAGACTAAGTAGACTAACTTAATTGATTTGTTGCATTTTACTAAGTATTTCAGCTGTCTGATTTGAGGCATTTATTTTCTTCACATACTCAATCAGAAAAAATAAATAAATATGCCAGTTGACAACACAGGCTTAGGAAAGAGCTGTGAGAAGCAGTTCCTGAGAAAAGCCTATCTCGAAAAGACTTTTATTTTCCTTTTAATTAATATGATGCTGAGCATAGGTTTGAATGTTTACTTTTCCAGCCTCTTGTCATATATATTGGTCACAAATGTAGTGTTCAAAAGAGTACTCTTCCTCTTTAATTAAGATAAAGAAGAGTAGCACATCAAAGAAAAAAATGACTGAAAATTAATCCACTGAAATGAAACTTAAAATAAAAGCAAGTGCCAACTAATGCTATTTATGACCAAAGACAAAGATCTGGGTTTGTTCCTCAAGCCGTTTTCATTTTCTTTTCAGAAATTAAATTGGAAGTGTAGAACTTGAATTTACATCTTCAGGTCTCCAAGCTCTTTAAAATCACTGGTTTAAGATGTGGCTGAACACTAAATGCAAAGAATTAGAATTTTGTATGCAATCATTTTGATTTCATCAGAAGTTATCATAAGCTATTTCACATAAAATTCCACTGTTCATTGCTCATAAAAAAGATCAATAGAAGTTAGGCAAGAAATCAAGTTGAAAAGCCAGTTGAGAACTATGTAAGTGTCTCTATGTCTATCAAAGAGAAGTCACGTCTAGTTCTATAAATTAAGATATGCAGCATCTCATAGGTGTAGAAATATCTTAAGTATTAGTAACTTAAGAAAAAAACATTTGTTTTTCACAGCAGACCTCAACATTCTGGTTGATGAAATTCATAGGGAGAGCCTTTAATCAACCGAACCCCAAATGATTTCTGCAAGAAATTCAAGGTGTCATTCTAACCTTTGTTTTATATAGGGCTTAACTAGCACAGAAATTAACATGGAAACTACTCTCTCTTTCACAAACTCAAGATGGTCAGAGATTATTAAAGTTAAAGAAATCTTCTTTTTACTACTTTGTGTCATCCCCTCACTAGCAGAGCACCTTTTTATCCTACATTAGCAAATAATGCTATTTACTTTTTATGACAAAAGTAAAGCTTTCTGGCAGGGACATCCAGAAAGTTACACAGACTTTGGAATTTATTCAAGTGTTTAGAACCACACACTCCACATATTGAAGTCAACAGGGACATCTGGAGATCATCCAGTCCAACCCACTGCTCAAAGCCAGGTGCTTTGCAGTTTTGGATGGGAACTCCACGTCTCTGGGAAACACGTTCCAGTGTCTAAGCACCCTCATGGAAAAAAACCAAAACATTTCTTCTTGTTTAAATATAATTCCCTGTATTACAGTTTGTGTCCATTGCCTCGTGTCCTGTCACTAGGAGCCCCTCAGACATGTCTGTCACTGCCTCTTGTCCTGTCACTAGGAGCCCCTCAGACATGTCCAGCTTTGTGTTCTTAACTCCCTCCCATCAGATACTTGTACCCACTAAAATCTCCCTGGAGCCTTCTCTTCTCCAGGCTGAACAATAGCAGCTCACTCAGCATAGCCACGTCACCTTTGTACTGAGGAGCCCAGCAATGGAGACAGCACTCCAGAGGTGTCTCACCAGAGCTCAGTAAGTGTGAAGGATCACCCTTTGACCTGCTGACTATACTCTTCCTAATGAAGCCTAGGAGGCTGTTGGCCTTTGCTGCAAGAGCATATTGCTGGCTAATGGCTGCCTTGATGATGATGATGCTTGGCCTTGCCCTGTGTTGTACTTTGAGTTGCTTGTCAGCCTGCTTCTCCTGCCTATGTCACTCTAAAGGGGAGCACAACCAACTGGCATATCAGCTGTTCCTCCCAGATGAGTATTACCTGCAAGCTTGCTGACAGTGCACTCTAACACCCAGGGCATTAACAGGTTAAACAGCATTGACCCCACAAGTATGCCACTAGCTTCCGGCCTTCAGCTGGACTCCATGCTGCTAATTTCAGCTCTTGGAGTCTGGCCCTTCACTCAGTTTTCAGCCCACCTTACTGTCAACTCATCTAGTCCATACTTCATCCTTTTGAGTTATGGGAGGCAGTCTCAGGAGTCTGACTAAAGTGAAGTTAAACACCCAGCATGCTATTGCACTGAACACATTTAAAGATTGCAAAGAGATATTTGGGGTAGTTCGGTTACACACTTAGCAATTACAGAGTTTTTAAGGGAAGATTTTAAGGAATTTTGGATTTGTTTTGAAAAAAATAATTTTCTTTAAAAAGTCAGATTTGTTCTTCATTTGCTTTAAGTACCAATAATCTATTATGAGTTCCCTAAACAATCAATGAATGATCTTTTTAGTAGAAATCATTGCATGAACAAGGAGTAAATACTTTTTAATCAGAAATAAAATACAGTTTAGAAATGTGTTTGGACAACAACAATCAGCTGTCCTAAACACAAGAGAGAAAACCAAGAAAAATTCCTTCTGAAACACCAAACTTTAGTAGTGTTTAGTAGTCATGTAATGACAACCTTTTCCATAAACTGTAAAAAAAAAAAATATGTAATTTAAGCAGCTACATGTTGGGCTAACAAATACATTCATATTTATTTATAATGCTTGTTTATTATAATAATTCAAGATTTATTTCATCTTGGAGACAGAAAATGCTCCTTTATTGAAAGTTTCCTGAAAAAAAATTAGTTTTCAGCAACCCACTATACTTCCAGTGCTGACAGGTACACCAAACATAAATTACTGACTATTGTACTGAATCATCCTCTACAGAGCCATGAGTTGCTCATCACACTACATTATTTCAATGTAAGCCTTAAATTAAGATCCAATTAATCCTGAAATAGCTTGGCTCAGAACCATTAAATCAAGAACAGGGCTTAAGAATAAGAAATCTTTCATGATCTTTCTCTAGCTCACGTGCATAGATCCCAGTTTATTGTAGATGGTCTTACAGAATTTTCAATCAGGTAAATTTAACTGTAGCTTATTTTTCAACTATAAGTCTACTTTACTCATTCACTAGACTTCTTTTAGTCTTTTAAATACCCTAAAAATAGTTCTTCCTGAATAGTTCATGTCTAACTTCCCTATAGAATGAAATGTTTGACAAAAGCTAACACATTGGAAAATATTTCAATTACACATACTGCCTATAAAAAGAAAGAAACCCCCCACTGTAGGAGTGTTGGAAGTCAACTGAACCAAGTAACTTCAACAACAGAATTATAACTACATGTTTTCCTGCATAATGCCAGCATAATATGCCATATGAGCATACCAATTTTATTGTAATACATCTTTTTTTCTGAAAACATAACACTCAATAAAGTCATTAGAAAAACCCTGAAAAAGAAAAATCTGAGTGACGCTGCCCACTCACACATCACATATTGCAAATTTTCTAGTTTACATCTTGCTATACCAGACTTCCAAACTTCTTTGGAACAGCAGTTTTTAAAAATGTTTGAATATGAAGAGGACAGTAAAGTAAGAACCCTTGAATCCATTCTTTTTACAAAAAGGCATGAACACAAGCTCTTTTTGTTCATGTTCCTATAGAGAAATAAAAGGATTTCAGGAAGACGGGTAGTTCAGCTGTTTGCATGAACAACCAATAACTTTTCTGTTCTTGAAGACTTTAACACAGAATTCCTTCAAACTTCCTGGTTGGTCTAGCGTATCAAGGTTGGGCTTAGTTCTTCAACCAGAGAGCCATTACACAGAACTTTTCCAGACACATATTAGTGAAGGAGCAAGTAACCAAAAAGGACAAGTCAGACAGTCCCCTTTTCTTAACTCACTAGCCACCACTGGCAACAAGGAGGAGCATCCAATACTGAAGTATATTATTAAACTAATAATATATTTAACATAACTCTAAACAGTTGCTTTAATCTTCAGCCATGTCATACATGATTGTTTGGAATAATTTTCATTATATGAAGAAAGTTAGAGACACATCAAGCTAAACAGAACAATGGAAAAAGACTACTTTTTTGTCCTAATTTCCCATTTATGGAGTACCAGCTTTTTCATATACATATTGTTAGCTGTTAGTAATCCACTTTTCTACAGCTGAAACACATGGATAATTAAGGGAAAATAACCCCAAGAGATGCAAATACCTAATAAAGACAACCAGGGAAATATCAAAAATATAAATTTGAAACATTCCCTTTTTAAGCTGAACAAATTTTTTTCTTCCATCTGAAATAACTCTTTTGGAGGAATTCCTGCAATTTCCCAAATTACCCAGAATGTTCCCCCTGAGCACTGAAATGAAAAATCCTCTGCTCAGACCAAGATGAAGTAGCTTACATGTAAGATACACTGCACCATCATGATGATAAATTAAAGTGTCTTCTCTTCCCTCTAACGGGGCAAGAGTTAAAAGTTTTCATCTGGAAACCATAAAGTACCAGTTACATGAAGTTTGAGGTATCTGTATGCTCGAGATATCTATATGTCCTTCTACTCTAGAAGACTAAGAATGGCAATAAAATGCTACACAAAATGTTATCAATCACAGGCAGTCTCCATACAGAGACCATGTGTCAGACATGAAGCTGTTGCTGGAGAACACTCAAAAAGGGTATAAAGCAAGGCACTGGCACTCCACAGCACTCAAACTGATGAGCTGAGACAAAGGGTAAGGCCCAGAACTATGCCATCAATAAATAAAAAGACTCCTGGTTTTCCATCCTTTTTCCGGTTTTGAACTCCCAATGCTTTGGTTCCAGTAAGTGAGTAACAAGCACGATTTGACATCTAGACAGACAACTGAACAAATCACAACTAATCATCACCTCCTCTTAAGTCAGACCCTTCCCATGGCTAGAGAGGGCTCTGTACTTCATACCTTTTCCTTAGGGGGCTCAGCATAGTCCAGCTCACTCCCTGTGTCAGGTGTCCCCCTACTTTCAGGGATTCTAGCTCCTAGTCTCATCCTCCCAGCATTTCAGTTTATTCAAATATGCCTCAAACCTAAATATTTCTCATGCCCAGAAGCTGTGGACACAGACCTGCAGTGAAGCAAGAAGATTCAGAGATCAGTGTGTGTATGCATACATGTATTTCTACACATACACTCAACCAATATCCAGAATAAGCTGAGAAACTAATAAAGCTCAAATATCATGAAACTATATGCCAAAAGTAAGGAAACTTTAATTCGAGAAACAAGTATAGCTCTCCTTTCTTTACCAACTTTTTTTCAACCTTGTCTGAACAATCTAGTGATCTTTATTCAAACCCACAGTTGAGTGCAGAGTAATTATTCAGACATACCCTCTCCATTTAATCAAGGCAGAGAAAGAATTGCCTGCAATCATCCTAATCGCTGCTCACAACAGCAAATTTAACACATAGTGTCACAACTCTATTGTCCCTTTTGATCACCCAGATAAGTGCATATCCCCAGTTGTAACTGGGAGTAAAAACAGCTCAAGAACCATGGAGTTAGTATTGCTGCACTACAAGGTATTCAGTAACTTTTCATTTTAAAGGATGAGCAAAGACAAGAGTTTGTCATTAGGAAAATGCAGGTGAATATTACTAGAACAAAATGATTGCTCCTATGGGTACATTATCATCCACACACAATAGTCTAATTCTGCAACTGATAAGCTATCCAAATCCACAGTAGTAATTATTTGATGTAGTATTCAGAGAGAATAACAATTGTACACAAACAATTCCAAAATACCAGAAGAAAAATTGCTGCCATGCAGAAGAATTATATTTGCAAATTTCTATGTACTTCTGAATTGCTTAGTGAGCAGAAAAAAAATTTTGAGACAGAGCGGGCCTTTATTAGCGTAGAGAACATTTTACTCAACTTTCCACTGTATCACCTCACCATGACCCTCTGTAAGAAACAGCCACTTACATAAAAGGTAGCATCTGCAGCAAAGATGTTTCTCCCAGCTTGAGTAAAACCTCTGTTTTATCACTGGCATCAATAGGCCCCTGATTTCAATTGATGCACTTAGGGCTTACTAGAGGCTTAAAATAATTGACACAAAAAAATACAAATTTAGGAACCACAAAAGCTACATTCCTTACATTGTTTCAAATAGTTAGGGCTAAATCAGAAGTTCCTGTACATCCGTTTAGGCACTGAGGGCTAGTATCACAACAACAGGTGAAGCAGCAGTTACACAGAATTTAGACACTCAAGCTCTTGGCACTGATCCTGCTAAACACCTTCCAGGCAGGCCACCTCTAGCACCAAACCCAGAGTTTTTAGAGAGACACTGGGTGTCACCAGTACCAAAGCAGCTCATACAGTTTCCTGGTAAATCAGCTGGAAGAGAAGAATTTGTGAAGGTGGCACTTACCTGTGTGCAATGTCCCTGGAGTAATGAACTTCCCACTGCAAGAAGCCTTAAGAAAAGTAGTCAAACCAATATAGTAGCAAGAAATGACAGATACATATCCAGAAAAAAAAATGTAGCAGTGAGCTTCTAAGCAGCTGACTACTACAGCTCATGAGAAAAGAACTTGAAAAGAACTGAAATGACAGTAGGTAGGCCTATGTTCTGGGAGCCATACACCATTAGGACAAAGGCAGGAGCAAAAGCACACCCAGTGTGGATAGTGGGTGAATAAAACTTCCCACTCACATACAAGCTGTGTTACAGAGCCCCTCAAGTACAAGTACAGGGCCTCATGCTGGGCATGGGGCACAAGCACACCACGAGAACACATAAACTCACATCAAGTATTACATAGACACTGGGATTGTCTGTGGAGTGCCACTGTGTTCTGAAGGAGAAGGGAATCACAACCTAGTCCTTAAATTGTACTGTGTTAACAAATGGCTGGCATATTTTTTTATAGCTCATTCAATTCACAGTCCTAGCTTACTGAAATTATTAATAGAAGAACCTAGAAGACAGTGATAAATCATCACTGTCTCCTGAGTCTATAATCTATTCTTCAGTGAGTTAGAGTTGTGAAACCAAGTAACTGACACCTGATAATCTTCTAATTGAAAAACTTATTTTATCTAGTCTGAGTAAAAGCCATAAACTATTATTGGCATGAGTTTTTTCACTGAGATCAATATTAATTGTATAGGCAGATCAAGAGCACTAAAGTAAACTATAAACTTGAAATTCACTCCTGTCATTTAACACTAGCATAACACCTCATACCTCTAAATCCTCCACATTTCTTCCTTGCTGTTTCTCTCCTTGTCTTTGCCCCCTTGTACACTGTTCTGCAGCAGATATGACACTTTCCCTTTTTGCCATTTTAAAATAGCTGCTCCTGACTTTCTAAAGTCAGTGGAATGGGTTATGTATTCTTTTCCCCTTTGTCTGCATTACATAACCCTAAAACCACGATAATTTCTGTAATAGAAAATATAATCACAATTTTATTTCAGGAGTCCAGGAATTTAAGATTGCTTGACTTAGATTCATGTAGCTTTTACTCCTCCCAGACATGGAACTCCCATAGAAGGTTCTTGCAACAAACCTGCAGTGGTTCTTTGGACCAATATCGGTTGCTACACACCACATATGCATCCTCCCATGTGCCCTGGCTGCTCCAGGTTAGAATAATAGCAATCAAAGAATCATTTAGGTTGGAAAGTACCTTTAAGATGATCAAGCCCAACCATTAAAGGCTATGCCTCTCCTTATTAACCTTTCAGCCAAAAGCAAAAGCTGACCCACCCTAGAGCAGATAGTGCAAGAGACATCTGCTACAAAAAGGCAAAGATTAACATTCCAAGCTAACCAGTGCTAAAGAAATCTCACATGTCTAATGCACCAGAGAGCTCAAGAATTACGCTGCATTCAACAGAAACTGCAGCTAAATTTTGAGTAAAAATAGAAAATCAGCTTTATCTAGTATAGAGACGGAAAGAGCAACTTGAATTGACAGCAACTGAAACAAATAAGCTGCAAATTCCACCTGCCCCACACCCTCAGATAAATAAAAAGAAAACCCCAAAAAGCACATCTATGAAATAAAAAACCATCTGACATGCATAGATCATCTTAGTCCCTACACTTCATTACCCTAATGACAACAGTATAAGACTAAGAAAGTGTCATTAGAACAGCTTTGTACTGTGTTAACCACTATGACTTACAGAAGAGAAAGGAACTCCAGCTTCCCAAGAAAGAAACAAACAGCTCTATGATACAATTATCCTCTCAATGTGCTGGGTGAATTACCTTCAAGTATCTTTAGCTAAGAACAGTATTTCTACAGAAAATGTTTCCAGAGGAAACACATGATAATAACACTGTGTACTTGTACCACTAGCATCTGAGTCCCCACTGTTTCATCATTTAACTGCCAGACACAAGTGCAAAATCCATTCTTTAAATCTTGTAGTGCTTTTTAAAACACCAAACTATATTCCTTTTGAAATACCAACACATTCATTGGCCTCTAAGCATGCCAGACAATCAGATTTCTGCTTTCTAATTCAATAGTTAAGTCACTTGTAACTTGGTGCTCTTACACAGATCAAATGTAGTGGTGTGAACCCTCTACTTTAAACTGATATTAACGCAGTACTTAGATCTTAAATTATTTTAAATTGTTGCATTCTACAGGAACAGAGATTACATTTTAAAACTAAGTTCTAGGAAGCTACATGACCAAGAAACTCTTGCTAGCGTCTGAAGGATTATGTTTCTGTTCTACTACTGACAGTTCACCATAAGCTTGAAGTAACCTAAACAGGTGCACACGTAATGCAAAATTTTCCATGGAGTGTATGACACAGTACTCATTCTGAACATAGGTATTTAGCTTTTGCTTAGACTCATGTAGAAAATGCCCCTTTCAACCTTCAAAAGAGCGCATAGAGCAATACAGGTTAAATTCTACTTTGAATTAAACTATTTATAGGTTAAAGTCTAGGCTTTGAAGCAGATAAGAAAAAATAAAAAAGTCTGGTTACCTACATTGTTAATGTACTCAGAAAGCAGGTCCTGGAGAGCCTGGCGGATGGCGTTGCACTCAGCAATGATGCGCTCACGATGCAGATCGCGCGTGCAGGAAGAATCAGCAAGCAGAGCAGCTCCACTGATAATGGCTTCCAGGCGTTTCTCTAGTGATGGCCTGATTTTTTCTTCATTCACCACAAGAGGATCCAGGATAATCAAGTTCTGAAAAATATTAGGAGTACAGGGAAGAAAAGTCAACCCAGTTAAGTTGCTGATTTATTTTATACCTGCTATGCTTCCTAGACTTGCAACTAGTCCCTTTGAAGTATTCAAAATACTTTTGACCCTGGCAGATTCTGCTACCCCTGGTGGGGCTATGTATATAGGCCACTTGCAGACAAAGCCAAGTTCTCTTGGTCATCCAGATCTCACTGTTTCTAACCCATGATCCATGTTACCAAATCCTAGTGGCCTGGACGCAGTGCTAAGACAGAACCAGAGCTTTCCAGCCAGAGATAGTTCACACTTATGCAGAACAAGCAGAACAAGTTCACATCTACCTGCAGGCCAGGTTCACATCTTCTGACTACAACTGCCTTGTCTCTGAGTCCTTTCTCTGCTATGTCTGTATGTGGTTCCAAGCTTCCAGAAGAAATATTAAACAAGAAAACTTTGCCATATACCCTTAAGTAGAATTTAGGTCAGGTAAATCAGAACTTATCTGTGCTTATCCAGTATTTTCTGGACTACTTCTAAGCTGGAGAATTTTAATAATTTTTCAATTTAGATTTAACATAACAATTTCAAGTACTGTTGATACTAGGCAATTCTAAAAGTAGTAGAAGTGTTCTATGAGAATATCATAAGATAAAAGCTTAAACTGTTCGGGAAGGGGACTTCATTGCCCTTGAAATTGCCTTGCTGGTTATTATTAACCTTCTCTTACACATTAGGTATGATTTTGGGAAAGGAAGACTTGATTATAGGATCAATCCTCCCACCTTTTCTGAAATATACAGGAATTGTTTTGAGACAGCTGGGAGGTTCTCCAGAAAAACTAGGAAAAAAAAAAAAAATCAGACTTAATCTAAATATTTCCAAAGGATTCCAGTGCAGGTTCTTCTGCATTACTGTATTGTTCAAATGGCCATCTGTATTTTCCAACATGCAGGGTCAGTATAGGTTTTCCAGCCATTCCATCTGTGCTACTGTTCCCTGAAGCTCTCCATCTCATCTAAAAGCGTTCTAGTTATTTAAGTAGTCTCAGCACTTCGGCCCCATTTTCACTTCTTGTCAACATACATAAAATCAGTGGACAATAAACATTCTTAAACAACCTCTCTAAGACCTGGTGGCATTATGTTCTAGGACTACATTACGCTTTGTACCAGAAACTGGGACTACATGAACTCCAGTCCTCAAGTTTCCACATATGTTTAGCAAGAAAAGATAGTGAATTTATGTCGGTATCCTCATGTTCTGTGTTAAATTGGGGGATTTTCATACCACTGCAGAGCATCACCAGAAATCAGGCCAGTGCTACTGCAATTTTCTTTTGTCTACTCTGAAAGATTATAGAAAGTCTAAAACTAAGTTCACGGACTTGTTTCAGCAAGTGACAGGATAGACCATTGAAATGGTTTATGGGTCTATATCAGGTGTTTATGTGCATCCAGCAGATACAACCATAGATCAAGGTAATGTATTAACCATCTCTTTCCAAACTCCTGGATTTTCTCAAACCAGTGTTCACCAATCCAGATACATATCATACACTGCAAAGGAGTTTATGGGCAAGCAGGAAGGAAAGAGCTTATATATTATGAAGACGAAAAACAGAGCTATTTGTATGTCCATAAAAGCAACAGAGGTCAAGGCAATAATTTCTGATGTGGAAGACAGGTTTATTAGTGTTAGAGATTTGATACTCTGTCTCACTCATTCACATTTCAGTCCTTAATACCAAAGTGTAAGTTCATGCAAAGATGGACAAATAGCAGTGGCAAAAAAGGTATCACAGTTCATGTCTAAATGAAGAAAACATCTAGGCAATAATAACCAGCAAATAGGACTTTTTGCCCACAGTTTAAACTCTTCAAGCAATTTGATCAAATATTTATGATGAGTACATCTCCACAGAAAAGACAATCCAATTTCAAACCAACGAGAAGACACCAGATATGCAACTAGCACTTTTGCTTTAACAGGGACAAACAGTGGTGAGCTACCTGAGTTCTTAACCATGAGAGAACATTTAAAAGGAGTGTTTAGATTCCAGTTTTCTCCCTCATTGGTATTCTAATCTGTGAAAACAAAAAAAGTGATCATGGCTATCCAGAAAGCTGGTTTTATTTCCTGACATTTTGGACTGATTTGCAGTATTTTGACATCTCATACCTAACTGCTCTGCTAGATGGTTATGGCTGCTACAGGACCACACATCAGATGAATATGCTGATGGAGAGTCAGGCAAGCCAGACCTGCATCATGTTGTGAGCAACCTCTTTACATTCAGAAGATGCAGGGCCAGTGAAAGGCATTAGATAAACTGCACCTACATGTTCTTTTAACACAGATCTTAGTATGCAATTAAATTTACAAAGTTACAATTTTCTATTTATTTATGAATGACAGGATAGTTTTATGGAGCCTTTAAGAGCAATTCTTAAGAACCTAGTGATTTAAGAGTTAGCTGCTCTGTTTTTTACTGGTAGTTTCCTCACCTATAAATCTGTAATAACTTTCACACTTCCATCATTGGCAAAGGAAGAATGACATTGCAAAACATCTAGATATGAGATTGTTGGCAAAGCTCCATGATACATTTCCACACTATAAACATTTAATAAGATTTGTTCCCAATAGACTATTTACTACTATTTCATGGCACTGTATATGCAACAAGATAGAGCAGAGGTTACTTCAGGTCCTTAGCCAACAGAACTTCCTATAAAGAAAGTGTAACCATCTAATTCGTAAGATCATTTTAACAAGTTAAATGCTCTATAAATTGTGCTTTAGCTAACTCACATATCTTCAATTTCCATTTGTGTTACCTAGGTAAAAATACTTTTAAAACTCCATAAACAAATGTCTCTTTACAACAGTCAGACTTCTGTGTTCTTATGTTTCTGAATAAAACAAAATTCAATCCAAAATAATTTTTTCCATGTTGTGATTATCCCAAATCTTAAATTTAAAAAAAATAATAAATATAATTACATTTTTAAAATTCATTTAAGTGTCAATGCTCACTTAGGATTAATTCATCTGCAGTCAGAGGATGCAATGCTTTTTTTTCAAGTAAAACAGGTAAAGGATGGTTCTCGTTTGAAGTATATAATTTGTCAGAGTTTCATTGTAAAAAAATCATGTATTACTCCTGAATATTTTTTTTTCTTCCATTTATTAAAAAAATTGATTAGAAACTGTAAGTTTCAAACCCAATGTGAGAAGCAAAGAAGCATGATGTAACATGCAACTCTAGTCTGTTCCTCTGGGGGCTGGGGAGGAAACACCCATGAGATTCAACTCTGAGAGGTCTGTTTTCATCAATTAACTGCCACTACAAGATTTGTCATATTTCTATGGATTTCTCTAACCTTTCATTGACAATTTTAGACAAAATCTATTACAACCAATCATAATACCAATTCTGAAAATGTATCACCAATATTGGAGCTCCAAGGCTGAGACCTGGTGAGTTCAAGAATTTACAACAAAAAAGAGGTATATTTGCAAATGTGTTTAGAAACTTCGATTTATTTTATTGATCTGAGCCTACATAAATTATACAAGATGAGAAGCATGGCCTGTAATCTCATCTACAGGAAGTCTTTTACAATTTTTGCCAAAACAATGGAAAATCATGCTGCTAAGAGTCAGTGCAACCATAAGAAAAATGGAAAGCTTTACTTTTAAAGGACTTGAACTTGCATTATACCTGTTCAAATGCATTCAAGGTAGCAGAGATCACCATCATCTGATAACCTCTGTTCTTTGTAAACTAAGCTCATGAGTTCTGCCCACTTACTAAAGGATGTGTCTGTCTTTATCCTTAGCGACACACATGGAAGTAATTCTTCCCCGCTGTTGGAAGGAAGCCAAATATTGAACATACATGAAGATTTAATTAAACTTTTTTGAAGGAAGTGATTCCTACTTTATTAAATAATTTTTCATGATACTATTTAGACTAAGATTAAGTATAGCATACATTTGTTATGCATTTAGGTCCATCACTACAGCAATGATTTTTTTTTAATGAAATAAACCATTTTTCAGTCTCATAGGTTTACATACCTCAAGCTCATCAAGTGCACTTCCAAGAGTAGCTGTTTGAGATGAAAGTTGTCCCATTTTATTTCCAACTCCTTGGGAAGCATTAGAAATTACATTGAGAGCATTCTGTATTTCATTGCAAATTGAATCCTTGCTGGCTGTAAGGGATGCAACATCTGAATGTTCCAAACAAGCTGAACATATTGAACGTAGGAGAGATGAATTTTCCTTCAGGGATGCACGTGCTGCAGCAATTTCATCTCGCTGATTGCTAGATTTCAAATCCTGTCAGTAAAAGAACATGCTGTTTATTTCCAAAAGCACTTCAAAACTGACAAGTAATGTATAAACATTTTTTTCCTATCTCTACTCCGTGTAAGGAAACATCAAGTAAATTCACCAAAGATTGGGAAAACGGGCTACAACAGTACTTACAATTGACTCCTCTTTATTGTATGAGAAATTAGCAGAGTCTGTGTAAAACAGTCCCATTTTTATTTTTTTTTATTGTGTCTTATAACCACCACCAATAATTGTCCATATTTTGCTTGTATTTAAGCAGAGTTCTTCTGTGAGAAAATGAGCTTGGAAATTAGCTGTTTTTCCTCCCAGGTGTTTCTGCCCTCATAAGAAACAGAAAAGGACAGAGGTGCAGACAGGATTAAGCAAGGAATCTGGAGATCGTTGCATCTAAACAAGTTTCTTGTTTGCTTCTGTGCCCCAGTATCTGAAAGTGATGGAACTGGTGCAACTGTTTAGCCAACATCAGGACTCTAACAAACCCGATACTACTTTACTCTGGAAATTCTCCCTGCTGTCCTTCTGCATCTTCTGCCTTTGAACAAGCAAACTACAAAACAAAACAAAAAAACCCAGCCACTTAATAGGTATTTGCAAGATTACTTCAGTGAGTGAGACAGTTAAATTAAGGGGAAAAATAAAAAAGGAAAGGAAAACAGACCATCAGAACAAGGGAAGCCTGTGGCACCAGCTTCAAATGATGAGAGGAGGCACATGAAGAATGAACAACAAAATGCACACAAAGCTCTTTGCAGCCTGCTCTGAAGATGAAGACTTTCTAATTGCTTTCCTTTGGATTGCATCAGGCTCTCTATATATTATTTATGGAAGCATCACATGATCCACTTTTTAATGTACAGTTTCTGAATTTATGTCTGAAGAGGGGAAAGGGGAAGAAGGGGGGCATGGGTGGGAAGAGAGAAAAGGTGGAGCTTTGAGAAGAAGCAAGCAATTCATTCACCAGCTGATCATCCTAATTAGAAAGCTGAGTTATTTTCTTGGGCATATTGATACTTAACTTACTTTTACATTTTCAATAACCAACTTATAAAGAAATCACCACTGTGCAAGAATAACTTAATTGCTCAAATCTAAACACTACTGCACCTCCAGCCTTGGAGCTGCCATCTGCAATTTATCCAGTGCACTCTCAGCAAAAAAAATGAAAGTGTCATTTATTTTTAAACACAGACTCTTGTTCTAATTATTTAATTTACCTTTCCTACAATTAAATTACAAGACTACAGAATGCTCTCTTTTCTCCTGTGCTGCAAGAAAGCTACCAGCCTAGAGATACAACAGTGAGTTAATACAACACTTCAGTCTAGTTGCATTCTATTCTTAACCATGACTTACTTTACTGCATCACATGGAAACAAACAAACTCAAAGGCCATTCCAAATAGCTTTTTCCCTCTAAAACAGTACTGTCTAATCAGGAATGAGGGGCTCATAAGAAATTCAAAACTCACAAGCCAGTATCACCAAGTCAGTAACAGCAAGTCAATAACCCAGCGTCTAGAAACGCATTGAAAAAAACAGCCAAAAAAATTCAGTGTGTATGTTTTTTTATTGTTTCACACACTACTGTGTAGAGTTTCAGAGTCATGGTATTGGCAAATTCACCTACGAAGAGCCTCACCTTTCTTCAATACCACTTTTTAAAAAACAATTATGACTAGACTCAAAATTCATCATTACTTTGCTGTTGAGTTGTGAGCCTTGGACAGTTCCCCCAAAATATCTGGGGGCTATTCTTTTCCACCATGATGATTAACTCTTTAAGATTTTTCATGTGAACTGGAAGACACAGTTGATAATCTTACTCTGATCTTCTGCACAAACAGGCAACAAACTCTACAATTGAGATATTTCTCTACCGAATATTTGCAGATTATCAGAATAATATAACTAGCTCCCTGAAGAAGTCTCTACAAACAGATTGTTAACCCATAGTCCACAAACTTTTTCCACTGATGAAAAAAAAATACAGAAACCACCTAATTCCTTTTTCACTTGTCAAAGGGAATATACCACTAGGAAAACCATAAAAGCAGCACTGAGCAAGTGTACAGTTACTTTTAAGTTATCCTTTGATAGAACATATCACTTGAGAAGTAAAAACAGAACTTTAACATTCTCCTGTGAACTACCAAACAGTCACAGTTCTAAACAAGTCGATGGGCAGTGTGCTAAATTTGAATTAATTCAATAACTTTAGACAAGTTGTCAAACTAAGACTATAGACTAAGGTCTGAGCATTCACTGCATCAAATCCGGCTGCAGTGAAAGTTGGACTCAGACTCTGTACCTACAGACCCTTGCCCAAATCACTACAGGAATTTTGGCATAGAATGCAACAAGACAACATGTTACTCAAGTGTGCAAAATAATCATACAGAGAAAAGTATGTACATATAGGATTGAACTGTAAAACATAGCACCAGAACAAGAGGAACAGAAAAAGACAAACTATGACTAGGGGTTTTGTTACTCAATGATTGTTTTAAGTATGGATGGGTCATCTTCCACCTGCACAGAGACACAAGACAAATGGGACTATGGAGATGTTCTTCAAATTGGTTCTTAATACTACTCTCTTTGCATCATTATATCTGAGCAGTTGTATTTTATCCAGCTACATTACTGAGCTTTTGTCTTTTCTTCTTTACAGCTTACCACTTTTTTTTCTTATTGCAACTGCTTTTTAGACTAGTAGACTGTTTCAATTGCTCTGGGATGTTTTCTTCCATACTAAGTCAGCAGCTGAGCTCAAGATAAGTCATAAGATACCAGATAATATTAAAGATAATCCTGTCTCCAACCACTGCCAATTTAAGTGGCCCCATATAGTGATACTTCCCCAGACTGCTGTCACAGCCTACCCAGGACAGATCTAGTTGTCTCTGATAAGAATGGAAAAAATGGATAGTCACAGATTCTCATCTGTGCATTGTTCCAGTCAAACATGATAAATGAGAAGAGGACTTTGAATGGAAAACTAGGAAACTACTTTCACAGTTAAGCTTCAATTGCACTACTTCAATAAGAAGGGGGGAAAAATAATAATAATAAAAATCTGTTATCACACAATAGATGTAAGGTTTGACAGCACATTACACCAGGAAGCCAGCTATTGTTCGCTGAGTAATCGCATCAGCACAACATGGGATCCAGGTACCACTGCCTTTTTCAGCATGGGCTGCAGTCAACACAAGGTTCACAAAGGCAGCTTCAGATAAAGTGGGCTACAGTCCCCTAGCTGATTCTTTGCAGAGACAGATGTCACTGAATTAAGTTCTATATCCACAAAAAACACATACAAACATCCACAGTTCCATACTGTGGATACATAGGGCTGTGGATACATACATAGGGCTGGGGGACAAAAGCATTCGTTTTTACCACAGCTCAAACTTGGGCTTTAGTGTTCAGCTTTCAGGCAAAAGTGACTGCCAAATTGCTTCTATGTGCTGAAACAAAGCCGATGGCAAAGCCCAAACACCTCTGAGCACATTCAGGCCCTGTTTATCTGGGTAAGGCTCCACTTTACCTGTTCCAGAAGCACAATGCAGTGGACCAAGATCTCTCACAGAGAAGAAAGTAAAAAAGATCTGGAGTCAAGAGTGACTGCCACATTGGTCCTCAGCTGTATCAGATCTTACAAGAGAATACTGATTTCACACAGGATTTAGATGCTTATACCTGTCAGGGCCCCAAGAGCACTACTAGGCCTCAAAGACCCTGCCCAGCCTCACTGGGGTCTCCATCCACACCTCACCCTGGGGCCCTGGAGCCCCAGTTCTACTCACTCCAGGACCTGCAGTCCCTGTCTGAGCTCTGTTGTAGGAGTGTCAGCCTCCAGCCCAGCCATGGCTGCCCCCCTGCCTGGCCAAAGCCTGCCCAATCCAACCTCAGCCCGCAGACTGACCTCCTGAGCTCAGCCCTGCCACCGCGGTGCTTCTGAGATACCACCGGGCTGCCTTCCCCAGGGCTCAACCTGCTCCACGGACTGACTTCCCAGATTTGCCCTCTGACCTGCCTTGTCATCTCAAGTGTTCCCGAGGATCTGGACCCTTGGCTGAACCCTGTTATATCACCTGTCCCACCTCCCCTCGCCACAGGGCTGAGGGGCAGGGCCCCAGCTGGCCAGGCCTCCCCTCAGGGAGCCACCAGCCCTGGCTTCGCCCCCACAACACCTTTACCAGCAGCAGGGATCACCTGCTACAAGCTCTGTCAGAAATGTGACCCTGCCTACTCTACAAATCGCTAAGTTTAAGGAAGTTGAGTGGCAGGCCCTAACGGCCTTTCTCCACATTGTGCTTTTAACTATACATCTGAACTTACGACAAACACAAGGGACTTGTGAGTACAGAAGACAGACAAACACACAGTGGGAAAAACATCTGACTTGGGATAATGAATTTGTTTAGCAGAAACAGAACATCACTGGATCATAGAGCTGCACTACTGACGTGCGGAATAACGACTTTAGAACCAATAAGGTTATAAAGAAGGTATGTTTATTCAGCGCTGGGTGCACGGGGGATCGCTCCTCCACAAGCGTGCACACCCTAGAGCTATTGGCAAGCTCATTATATGCCACAAAGTAATACATATTCATCTATACTGTTGCATATACATTAGGTGTCCGAGGATAGGGAGGGGTTATTGCAATTAATCATTAGCATAGTTCCCCACCCCCCCCCAGCTCCTCCTTGTTGCACTTGCGCAGTATCTTCTGGTGGTCGTGGGCAGGGGTCCTTGGGATGAAGGCCGTATGTCTTCCTCGCTGTGCACTTTTCACCTCTCGGCATTCCTTCCTGGGGCCTGCACCAGGGTCTTGTCTTCTCTGCAAGTTTCTGTGGGAGCATCCTCCCACACAATACCTTCCCTCACAATTCAGGCCTTATCTATACATTCCAAGCCTTATCTATGCTAAACAGTGCCATCCTGTTTACTCCTTATGTGTTAGTCCTTTCTACCAAGGTAGGCCATCTGGCTTTCCTCAGATCACTACAGTGAGCACAGAAACTCACCTCACATACGTTCATTGCGAGTTAAACATGTCTGAGAACATAAGCCAGTGAATTCAGAGTGACAGTGAACGAACACAGCTCTGTGCATTTCTCATTTACTGAATCAAAATCATGGCATTACCTCTAGAAAGCAATTCATTAGATCTTCCAGCATCACAGCGCAGGAAACCTCAATGGAAAATTTTCTTTAAAATATCTCATCTGCCCCTTCACATAAAATGCATATATTCCCAAAGCCAGTTTGCTCACACTTGGCTTTTTTTTTCTAAATACCTTTAAATAAATTTCCAGAGAATATTCTAGTTCAAACAGGTAGATGAAATAAACTATTACACTCCCAAAACGTTTGTGGGTTTTTTTCCCTTTATCATTTCTTTTCTCTGATAGACCATACTGAACCACTGACAACACATAAAAGCAAACTATTTCAAAATTTGTATCTTATATATCAACCAGGTCTAGAGATAAAAATAGGAACCCACCTTTACAAAGCAGCAACACAGTATGTACTTGTCAGGAATTCCAAGCTAACTTTCTGTTAAAAAAGTCTTAACCAGCCTCTAGGTTTATTTTTCCTGACTTCAGAAGTCATCAGCAGTTCTAAGTACCTCACGCCAAACTGTACTATTGTATGTATACAGTGTACATAAACACTATATATATATGTACAAACACAAAATATATATACTCTGTATGGCTATAAGCTGCAAACACAGTTTGTTTGCATCAGCCTTATGCATGCATACACAAAATGTGATGTGTTATAGTACAAAGCCATATCAAGGTTACAAAGGCCTAAGCCTTAAGTAATACCCTCTGCCTCTAGGATGACCTTGCACTGTTTCCATAAAACTGTAACTTTGAGTCAACTTAGACCAAGCAGGAAACAGATTCACAGAACTGAGGTTCCCAATAGAAGTCTTGCAACTTCCTCTCTGTATTTACCCCTTCCCACGACTGCTCAATATCCCATTTTATTAAATTTACTAATGTTTTTCAGGAATTTGCTGTTCAGCTATGGAAGAAAGTTTCTTTTGATGACCTTGCTGCATCAGATTCCAGCTACTGCACAATATTCTGTGTCTCTCATGCTTCAGCAACTTCTAGCCTAGTTACAAATGATAGAGCAACATCTTGCTGTCACTTCTCTATCCATTATCTTAGGATTTGGTCCTCACACTTCTAATATCCTGCTCTGTTAAATTTCAGGCTCCTAGACAAAGTAACTGATTTTAAAGGGCAGCAAAGCAATTTTTTCCTGTAAGAATTAATGTAAGAACTTTCAGTCCAGTGATCCTTCTTCGGCAAACGTATACTGCTTAATATATTACCCCATAAAGGTTTTCTCATAGTACAGTTATGGTCACATTTGCCATCTATAAGCTTGCCTGGAACTAGAAAAGGAAACATTTGTCAGGGAAAGGTCACAAGTTAGGAAACTCCAGAAGGTCTTATCACATCTTGAAGAGAAGGAGACAGGTAGCAAAGATGTTAAGGAGAGGAAGTGAGGAAACAGCAGGAGAAAATACAACCTAAATACTAATTCATCTAAACAGAGGAAAACAGGGAATGGAGGAGATAAAATAGAAAAGAGTGAGACTGGGAAAAGTGTAAGAGATGAAGAAATGATGGATGGGAAGGAGTCAGTGATAGACCAACCAAACTTGATTTCAAGTACCTGAAATCTAGGATAGCTAGTATAAAAGCAACTTAAAATGAGGGCACACCAGCAGCCTCCAGTCCTCTCATGTAATTTAATGAGTAAAGCACCTATCTTTTATTTGTAAATTAAAAAAAAAAATTAAAGCAGCAGTTTATGACATCTTTATGTTGTTTTCAAATACAATTTAAAATCTTCAGAAGTCTACTGTTTCATGGCATAGTTTTCTTTTCTATGTAAACTTGCTTAGTTTTCAGTGTTTATTCTTAACATGACATGGAGATAGAACTTTTCACAGAAAGCAAAAGAGCTTGGAGGTGTAATTATTTGTTTCAGAAAAGCATTATATCTTTTAGTGTTCAGCTTGACCTATGTTGTTTAAAATTTCATTTTACAATATAAGCTAAATAATCTGCTGATTAATATCTGCCCTGGAGAGAAAAGAGCTCAGATGAACACATTTCTGGCAGTCAAGATAATTTATATTTTAATTTTAAGCTTAATATTAAAGCAACCTAGCACCTTTTTCAAAAGGAATATTTTTATACACACCTATGTAATACAAGGCGAACTATGCAGAACATGGAGCTTGCAGAAGAAGTAGAAAGTTCAGAAGATATGCTAAAGCAGGACCTAACCTCTTTCATAAGAGTCCAGACACCTGAAAACTGACATTTATGAGAAATTACAGGTTCAAACTATTATGTAAAGGTTCATACAAAAGTCAAACTCATTAAGCAAGAATCAGTACAAGATATTTCATACTGTAGTTATTTCAAATCTTTGAAAAATATAAAGTGCCAACATTCATGTGCAGTACAAAGCACAGAATACAGCTGTTAGAGCTTTCAGGAAATACTCTGGCCTGGATTTTTTCCAATGGAAGATGACTGATTGAAAAATGTGGGAGAACATTTATCCACCATTAAATTATAATAATATCATATGGGATTATTTTTTTACTTGCTTCTTTTATATTTTGAAAATAGAAGAGATTTGGGGATATTTATTATCATTTGTTTAATTCTCTGCTAGTATTTGGCTACTTAGAGACAACTTAAGTAGAACTATTAGTAGTGGAAGATCAAGTCCACTTGAATTTTCACCGATACACAGTTTAACAGATGCCAAACCAACAGATCTTTCACATTTCGTCCATTCTGTTTTAGCCTTTTTATACAAATAATCCTTATCTAAACATATTCCACCTGCCACCGAAGTTCAGGATCTCTTTCTCCATCAGCTCAAGTTCTCCTAAGTAAAAGTTTCTCTAGTCTTGAACAGAACACAGCTCAGTTTTTCTAGATTTAATATCTCCACATGAAAGATGAGAAATCATCAACAATAAACAGGAACTTGACTCAGATAGCTTGTTCCAACTGCTGTTTTCTCATAGATTATATAGTCAATATTCATGGCTCTTGCCTCTATTCATCCAAACTCCAGTCACAGTTTAACTATTTTTAGTGTTCATTATAAATACTTAGCAAATATTTTAAACAAGCTAGTTTCCTTTTTTCTAATTAAAAAAAAAAAAATCCCCAACTAAAACAAGTTGAATGAAGTAAATCCATTACATACCCTCACTCACTCAAAGATGCACACAATTCAAACACTGCAGAGAATACTAAGTTTATGCAACATGAAGACTTGTCCCATTGACATGCATAGAGTGGCACACACGTAAATGGAACTGAAGTGCTAATCCATCAAAACAAGCTTATTAGCATTACCAATTTCAGAAATGTAGATTTTGTTCTTGCTGTTCAGCTTAAACTGCAAAATGAGCTGATTTCTGGTGTTTATCGCAGACAATACTGTTTCCTTTTCTTTTTTCTTGTATAGCAGTTTAAGTTTTTTATGTTGTTTACTGCATACCTTACCAACACTTACAGGATAGCAACACAGAGAAAGAAAGAAAAAGCCATAAGCCCTTGAGGTCTGTGCTGAATGTTAATGCATTCGTGTATGATAGATTTAATACAGAACTGAGAATAAACGACTTCTAGCAGCTGCACTCTGGACTTATAAATTGCTGTGAGTACCACAAAATCCATACAGAGGAAGAACAGCTGTATAATTTGCAGCATCAGTATCTGTCAAGAAATGCTGCAAATATGGAGCTTGATTTCTTCTATTTAACATGACTATAAAAATTAGAAATTACTCTTACACAGGTTTTATTTAGATTAGAACACTGATTCATCTTCTCTGATGGCACTTCAATGCAGAACACCATTTAATACTTACTGGTGTTAAATGAAGTTCAAAAAGCATAAGCATCACAAGAGTTTTATCATAAGAAAGGTATAAAAGCTAATGACTGGCATGTTCTTTTTTACATAGAATACATTTTGAGAAAATCAGAGTAGTCTGACCAGATGATTTATATTACACAATAAGGGTTTAAACAGTCAGACTTCTATGCAGATGCATTCTTTCCAACTGTACTGCCAACCACCATATCACAGACTCCTATTCTTCTTTATGCTTGAGAGAATTTTGCATCACCTTCATAGCATAATGCAACTATAAAAACTATAAAAACACATAGTATAACACAGAAATGGTATATAGTGGAACCAATATCCAAAACCTGCAGAATTTCATTAATTCTATGGACAAAATCCAAAGTTTGGGGTCCAAAAGTCATACATCCATTCAGAAGTTACACATGATAGCTTATTTGTGAACATCAAGCAATGGATTTTTAAGGGATGAACAAGATGTGAATTTTTCACCAACAAGCAAGTATGACAATAGCAACCTGTGGTTTAGAGTCAGAAAAATGATAAAAAATTCTGATATGCATTTTCTCAGACAACAAGCATTTTAACACTTGAATTTATTAAAAAAAAAAAAAAAAATTTTAATAACATTTTCATTAATAGAAGTAGTTTCAAAATCCATGGACCAAAAGTGATTTTTGTTTTGTTGAAGGCACTACAAATAGTTCCTCCAAGAACAAGATCAATATGGAACTGCATTGCCTGGTTTGTCTCTTACCTTAAGAGACTACTGTCTGTTAAGAGTAGTTTAAACCCCTGTTTTATTTTATATGTCAACTTCCAACTATTACAGTTGAAATGACTCAGTAGGAGACAATATCTTCCTGATCTCACAGAAAGCGACAGTTGTTGGTAAACGCAGTTTTCTTGCTCTCTCTAAATATACGAGATAAGGTGTTGAAGTCCCATGAAAAAAATCCAGTTGAAGTGAGCTGATCTGAAGGAAGAAATTTCATTACAATTGTTGTTGCAGAAAACCAGAAAAAGTTTGAAGAGATAATTTTCATTTTTTTTAAACTGGAGGCTCTATCAGAGGTTCAGCCATATGACAGCCCTTCAAACTGGTCACATTGCAGCTTCATCCCTCTATCAGACAAATAATACTACAAAAAAAACCCTAGCAGGCCTGTAAGTATTACCTCTCCTGGCACTAGCTGTTATGATTCAGTGGGTTCAACACAATTTTCAACCTTGATTCAAGGGATACCCCAGGCAACATGCTCCAAGATAACCACATTCAGCAGAGACAAAAAAACACTAAAACATCATGATTCTCATTTAGACAAGAAAAGGCAGTGGGAAGCAGTCACAGTTTAAAGCTCGTTGGGGAAAATTTTATGAGGTCCCTGCAGATGCTGTCAAACACTCAAATTTTTACCATCATCCTTTATTATATTAGCTACAGAGTTGCATTACATCTCTGAAAGAATAAAATATGACTGATCACAGTCATCAGCTGAATCAAACAAATCTGCTTCATGTTATCATCATGATCTTCCTACCTCAGGACAGATGAGAATAGTCTCTAAGGATCTATTTCTGAAAGAGTGGAAATGGTGAAGAACTTCCAGCTTCACACAGCAGTGGCAGCATTTTTTTTATAATGTCCTTAATCTATTCATATGCTGATCTTCCCTATTTTTTGACTCATCTAAGAAATAGAAAACTATAGGTACCCTTTCCTTATACTCTTAGTTTTCCAATCTTTTTATTAGAAAATGTCTGTAAACGGCTAAAAATTGTTACCAGAGAGATAGCTAGGTTTGGTTTTTCTTTTTGTTTTGTTTTTGGGGGGGGCTTTGGTGTTGCTTTTTTTCAAATGTAGTACCAACAGCATGGAAGAACACTAATGAATTCTAACATCCAGATATTCATCTTAATTAAACTGCTTGTTTGTTGTTTTTTTTTATTCAAAGGTTTTGTTTAAAAACAAACAAAAATAAACACTGGTTTACAAACACTTGGTACTTCCAGTTATTTTTGGCAGTACCAAATTCTTCCTTTGGAGCAACGTTATTTTTCTTCTAAAATCCTCATTATAATAAGCCTTAATAGAATAAACTCATTTCTTTGACTACTGATTTTACACAAATTGTGAGTTCCATTTTTCCCATTGAGGAAAGGTCACTGTCAAAGAAAACATCCTAATTTCTAGTTAGAAACTACAATACTGTAAGGAAATGAAACAATTTAGGGAGCCTAGGACAGCCTTCTTGGTTGAGGAATATTTACATTACTCAGACTTAAGTGCTTCTAAGCAAGCAATTTTTCCCCCCTGTTCAATCAAAAGACACCTAATTAGTATTAAATCCTAGAACCTTACAAACTGTAAAATAAATTGTGCAATCTTCAGTAATTACCTCAAGTGCTCATGGTAAATACCTAGAGAAAACATCCATTTAATAATGAAAATAAAATAGGTTAAAAATTACAATCTTTCTGTGCTTCCCCTGATCATAATAAAGTAAAAACAAACAAAAAAAAACCCAAAACCTATGACATTGTTCTGTGCAAGCAGTTTAGAAAATTTTAGAAAGACAGGTGTATTTGATGCTTCCTCAAAAATACATCACAAGCTTTCCAGTTGGTCAAGTTTTCAAGGGTTCAGTGGAAGGCAGCTAGGATTGTTAGCTGTGCTGGAGCACAAGCACGAGGCTGCAGGAATTAGAATTACTCATGCTTGGAAAGAGCAGGTTGCACAGAGTAAGGGATCCCATTTATAGACTCCCATTACAAAGAGGGATGGTATAGAGAAGATGGGGACAGACTCTCCTCAGAGTTCCACAGCTAAAGGACACAAGGAAAGCAAATTGTCATCTAGACTTACAGGGAGGAAAAAGGTTCACCACAAGTAGGTGATGCACTGCAATAGGGACCTAGGGAAGCTACAAAATTTTCATCCTTAAAGATATTCAGAACTTGACTGGACAGGACCTCAGAAGCCTGACCTATCTTAGAAATCAGCCCTGCTTTGAGCAGAACATTGGACTACATCTCTGGAGGTCCCTTTCAACTAAAACATGACTCTCAATATGTAACTTTCATTATTGAAGCACTCAAAGTGAGTATTTTGTAGCTTTATGGAAGGTCAGGAATCTTCCTTCTCAGGAAATTATATAATAACCAACTTCTGCTTGAATGGTCCCCATCACAGTAAAAGAGAAGCAATTTGTTGTTATGGAAGATTCAAAAACACAGATGTTATATCATTAACTTGCAAGTACTCCAATGGCCTGGTTATGCATCTTTGATGCAGAAAGCTCCTAGTACTCAGGATATGCAAAACTTGTCATGTTGAAAGGCTAACTTTCCCATATTCCACAAATCTGACACACTGGGAAGAGGAATCGTAGAATGCCTGGTTGGAAGGGACCTCAAGGATCATCTGGTTCAATGTTCCTGGGTACTAGAACTACAGTTTATATATGAGATGGCTCAGGAAATATTTTAGATTTCTCTTCCCCACATGATGTAGAACTTCAAATTCCATTTAAGTTTAGAGATACTTAAAGAAAAAAAAAAAAATCAACCACAAATTGCAGACGAAATACAACATGTCAAAAAAAATAGCTTACTTTGCATTACTGTCTGTAACATTTTCCACTATGAAAAAAATCTTCTTTCAGCTCTCCATAATATTGATGAATGAATAGGTTAGGCAAAAACTGATCTCATCAGATAACTGAAGGGGGTTGTTTGTTTTTTCTTATTTAATGCTTGCTTTGTTCACCAAAAATATAGGTTCAGGAACTTTCAACTTAAAGGTTAAGGAAAGTATTTTCCCCATGTAAATACAGTCTGAGCAGTTTTTTCTTGAGAATATCTAATATTTCCAGTTTTTTAAGAACTGACTTAAAATTTCCTTCCCCTAATATCATGTAAAGTTCTAGTTACAATAATAAATATCAAGTACAAAATACTCTCCAGCATAACGGTTAGGGCACTCCTCAGAGAGAAGGAAACTCAGAATCCATTGTCCTGGGAGATTGCTCTGACAATGAAGCCACCATCATGCAAGTGCACCAGGGTGGACAAGGTAAAGGAGCAGACAGAGAGTATCTCCCTCTCTCCCTTATTTGTTTTGTCACACTGAAAATATTTTTTAACTTTAACCCCCTGTCACAAACTCCATGTGAAAGAGCAATCTTATCTAAATTGGTTTTAAGAATTACTCTTTAAGCAAGTTACTCCTCCATACTAATTATAAAACAAGGCATTGAATAAATCACATACCTTTATTCCAGTTAGTCATTGTGGCCACACTCTGCCTACTTCCCCCAAAATAAAAGTGAAATTCTACAGGAGGAAAGCAATTACCTGTAATTGCCCCATTAGCCTTTGAAGGCCTGTAAGCCTTCGAAGAGAGCTGCAAGCTCTTCTGTTTTTCCTATCTGTATTCCAGCAAACCCCAGAAACTGATGGCATACTTCTTATATATTACCTGATGCTTGTCATGTTTTTCTCACTGAAACATTGGCCAGTGTTTTGGTCTCCTGCAAAGACAGCCCCTTTGCTGCTCACAGCTACAGCACTGAGCAAGACTTGTACACGGAAGCCCACCTCTAATGAGAAAAGACTCCATAATAATCACTCAGAAGTTTGTCAATTATGACCAGTGTATAAACTAGTGACTTCCTCCAGTCCTTATTTATTCTTTACATATTCTTGAGAATGAGACTGATGGGTATACAGGCTCTGACATATATTAGAGGCAGTAAAAATAAAAAGGAAAAAAGTGGATATAGAGGAAGAAAATATGGAAGAAAAATAAGCTAAAATAAGAATGCTAAATTAAGGAAAGAGATAGGGGAAAAGTTAAAGACAAGAAGCATAAAGAACTGCACATGTAACAGACTAGTACTCACAGTCATCAGGCCTCAGTATTCACAGAATCAGAGATACATAGAATGGTTAAGGTTGGAAGGGACCTTAAAGATCATCAGGTTCCAACCTTCCTGCTATGAGTAGGGACACCTCATACTACATGTCCTGTGAGGCCCAAGATCTATTATGGGCATGTGATCTGACAGGTAAACACAGCAGTCCCTCCGGACAAGGGGGAAGGAGGGATTCCAACATTCCAAGAGTGCCAAGGACACAGAGCAAAACCTCAGCTCCTCTGTCCCCAAGTTTCCTCTGCAACAGACTCCCTTTTTCACTCCAGCTGCATCAAGGAAGGAAGTAACATAAGGCAGATGGGAACTGTAACCATCGTGGAAACTACCACCACAGATATAACCTTGTATTTTAGATTTCTTTTTGTAAGGCCTCATTAATAAAATCAGGACAGGCAAGTCAGCCTAAGCAGCCCTGTACTTCATGTGACCAAATAATTTATCACACAGAAACCATTCTGACATATGCAGCATTTACAAACTTTTGGTTTTCCACATTGCACCAAAAAACCCCTCCAAAACCCCACTTAGCTTCATGTGCTCAGCAAGTGCTGAAAACTTAAGTATTATGACTTTGTGCCACTGTGTACTTCTCTAGCAGTCATTCCCTGAGACCATGCTACTGAGTCTATAATTTTCCACTGTTAGTTACAATTTGACTAAACATAGATTTGATCCAAAATCCTCTCAAACCAAAGGGAAACTGCTATGTAAATTGCAAACTGTGAATAAGAAACTTTAATATAAACAACAACCCTGTTTTACATTTCTGGATCTGTTTGGGTTTTTTTTATAATTTGACTTAACAATTTCTTTCGTTGGCTAAGCATTGCCCAATTTATTTAAACTTCATTACTTTGATCTCATTGAAGCATCAGTCTTTTGTCTGCAGCACACTCACAAATTGTAAGAATTAAGAGTGTTTTCATTTATAATTCTGGATGAGTAGTTTAATTTCCTATGTTGCTGAGACTAGAACACAATAAACTATATCGACCCTAAGCCACATTATAATTAACAATCTCTTATAATTTCAGGACTGTGAATTATCATTATATAAAAATGCAGTAGACTTCTTTTGTCTTGGAACATTTATTTAACATCAAAATAGTATTTTTTAAATGCTTCCTTTCTTCTAGATTATTCTTGTGATATATTAACGCAGCATTAAAACTTTTGTCATAAGACAATACCTCGCTGTTAAAATGATAAATCACATTCAATGACTATCTAATCAATTTACTTTTTAGATTATTATTAGAACATCATTTCTGAAAAGTGAACAGCATTTTTTTAAAAGTGTAATCCTTCAGAGACCTGATCTTAAAAGCTAAGAAGCATAGCTGCCTTCTGAAAGGGAACAAATCTTTTTTATTATAATAGTCAATTCTTACACAGTATTGCTCAAGAAAAAAAGCTCCTCCATTTTTAATATAAACTTCTTTCAGCATGAAGGTGAGATGCAGTTGTGTATAGGTGTATTTCAAAAAGGAGTTTCATAGGTTCCCCCCATCGCACTGAATTTAAATTTGTGAACCATATCCTGAAGCTGCAATATTATCTCTTTAAGAGAAGAGGCAAAGGATCTCCATTCCTCTGCTGGCCCAATTTGCTGTAGGATTACACAGCAGCAGCTGGGATCAGAGCCTCAGCAAACAGACACTGCATAAACCTACCATGAGGGATGCTTTGCTCCTAACACAAGATAGCAGAAACAGGTCATGCTATAAATAGGTAAGAGAATTTACATGGAAATGAGAAAACAAACACATGAGCAGAGGGATACATCATTTTAGCAACATGTTCTGCTTTTTGTTCTCTTAAACACAATCAAGCCAGGGGAAGAAAAGAAATGGAACAGGAGGCGGCAGAAAGCAGCAGTCTCAGAAAAGCTCATTAAATGTTTCTCAGTATCTCAATAATAGTAATACTAACACAAAGAAATCTCACTGTTTTTAACAATTATAGAAATGGAAAGACTAGCACCTAGCACAGGAGTCATCTAACAGAACAAAAGAATAGTGGTCCCAAAAAGGAGCAAAAGCCATCTGGACCACTGCAAGCCCAGAGACTGTTTGGAGGCTCTGAGCAGACCAGCTGTACTGTGGGCTCACTCTGCTGCTTGTGATAGGGAGTGAAGGAGAAGGTTCCACACATGGAGTCCCACAGCACCTTGGCAACCATATTCTTCCAAAGCCAAATAACCTCCACTTCAAACATTTTTCACGCTAACCATAAAATCATTAAAAACTACAGCCACCTTTTTCTAAGAAGCCATGTATTTCCCAGTTTGGGCATTCTTTTGTTTTGGGTTTTTGTGGGGGTTTTTTGTGATATTTTTGTTTTGGTTTAGGTTTTTGTTGTTGTTTTGGTTTTTTTGTGAGGCAGCCAGGTATTTTGAAGAACCATCCAATGAAACTGAAGCAATCTGTTTAAAAATTGCCCAGGTCTCCAACATAATTTCAATGATCTTCATCCCACATTTTCCTCTTCAAAATTGTGACTAAACTGTAAACTGTCTTTGGAAATTGTAGCATGGAAAATACTCTTCTGTTAAAGTGCTACTCACACACTAACAACAACTCACCCCAAAAGGATATTTCATAAATGCATACACCTGCATTCTGTATACTTACAACACCCACACAGCAGCTGTGGAATACCTGTTATTAACTATTTTTCTTGCTTTAGACCCTCTTCTTCTAACTTAGACAAAAATAATTTGTCCTTAAGAAACCACAGGATGCCAACTTCAAGGTTTAAAATCCATCTCATTAATCACTTCAGCACAGAAAAATGTCCCAAATGCAAACCATTTAAAACTCTTTTAAGCACTGTATTCAACAGCTAAGGCCTGAAAACTCAGGTTTGTGAAGGTCAGTGAAGTATGTTCAAGTCTGCTGCTGAGTCAACCTATTACTGTCACAGTAAGAACAGGAAGCAGCCAAAAATCCAACCACATAATAACAATTCCCCTGGAATAGAATTTTGATAATTACAGTCTCCCCAGATAATCCAGGAAAAATTTAAGATCTAAGAACATCATTTTTTCTATCATTCCAGAATTATTTCTGTAGCATTTCTGTGCTGCATTCCACAGCTGCTATACTGCCAGGCAACTTCCTGATGGCCCTGGAACTATGTCACATATGCTGTCAGACAACCTGGGACACTTGGCAGCTCTGCTTACAAGGGACTGCTTGTGAACTTATGCCTAATCACCTGCAAGGAGGTTTGTGTGGGGAGTTGTCAGAATCCTTCAAAAGAGAGAATGAAAGATGTGTAACTGACAGCTAATAAGTACATCCACTATGTACTGAGAACTCCGATTATGGTAATCATTACAGTTAATAGCATTTAGGCAGCAACTAACAAAACCAAAATACACCTTATATCTGACCTGGCTAAACTTGCAGTTTCAGTAAATTGCAAAAATAGAGGTACTAATGGATATACATGCCAGAAAAAAAGGAATTGGCACAAGAAAATTACATAGCCAAATAGCAATCTATTATAAGAGGAGCAAAAGTTCATTATCTGCACAAGTATCTAAGGTAGCTTTTCCCCCATTGGTTGGTGCATGGACCAGTACTGCTCCAGAAGCATGGGGTTTCACTGACTGCCTGGATAAAAGCACATCCCCCAAGTGAAAACTCTGCGTCAAACTACTTGGGCAAGAGAGGTTAGGGTCTGAGGCCTGTTGTCAACTTGGACGAAATGCAACCCTCCTCACTCCCCTCTGGAAACAATGGGATAATTGTTATTGCTGGCAACTGAGGCTGCTCAGCTCTCCTCCAACAGAGATGATGCCCTTCTTCCACTGAGAGCTTGTACCTGAAGAGTACCACAGTGAGCAAGACCTTGTTAACATGACTACTCAGCACTTCAGTGAAACCTGCAAGGACTAACTCATAGCTTTCGGAAAGCTTGGTATAGGTGAAGATGTTCTGTGTAAATGCTCCTTTCTGTTGTTGCTCCTCTGATGAATAATCACACATAGAAAGGAAACTCACTGAGGTCCAGCTTGCTCCAAGTGTGAGATGGATGAGCTTCACACAGAGAATGCTGGAGAATCAAGTGAGAGCTGTGACCTCCCAAGAACTGAACACATCCCTTCTCTGATTAGAAGAAGGGTCTAGAGTGAGGAACCATACAGAACGCTTGTGTGCCACTGGAAAACCAGACAGAAACAATGGCTACCCAAGTCCACGTTTCCCTAAGCTTTCAATTCCCAGTGAAAATATATCTGTTCTCTTCTATTATAAAACAGAAAAGGGAAAAAAAAACACCACACAACTTTCAGAGGATAAATCGAGTTTTAGCTTCTTGGGATGTGCAAAGAAAAATTACTTTTAAATGTAGCAGTTTGCTTCTTAAAGAGAAATAAACCAAAGAAATTAATGTACCTAATATCTTGCTCTTTAAAAAAAGCTCCTTATCAATCCATAGACCAATGTACTGGCCTATTGGTCCCTGTCAAGCTCAGACTCGGTTCCTACACACAGGGCACCAATCCAGAAGAAACTCAAGAGGATGAGTAAGCTTTTAATCACTGAGCTGGAAACACTACCAGCCACAGCATGACCTTCAAATGAGGGATAATTTCAAAGAACTGACCCAAACTTTATTGTTAGGTTAAGTAATAATTTATTCTACAGATTCTCTCCAGGGAAAGGTTCAGAATTTTACAACATACTACCTATCCATTAACACGATGGAAAAAAATGTTCCAAAGTCATTAAAACTCACCACTTTTCTGCAAGGAACATTTTTTTTCAGAAATCACTTTTTAAAGATAACAAAGGGATCTGATTCATGAGAGACTTAGTGCCTACTCTATACTGAAGTCATTCTCTTACTCAGGTTCTGATTCAGCAAATGACTACATAAATCTAACTCAAAAACAAGTGACATCACTAGCCTCCATGGAACTAGACACATTCTGCTTCATTTAAAATCATTATGATGTGGGCATTATGATGTTGGTAGACTAATAAATGGACAGAAATGATTGCCAGTAAGAGAACAGATGTTACCCGTCATTTCTAATCATCAGAAATAATTTCTGTCTTGAACCTGTGGTCTTCAAATGGAGGCCCCACATACTGGGGTTAAATCCTTGGACCAGACAGTTCATCAAACACCATATGTCAAAAAATCAAAAACTCTAATCAAGTCTTCCTAGTCAGTAATGAATCCTAAAAGAAAAAAATTCTATCACTTAGATGGAATAAATTTCTCAGAATTTTCCAGATTCTTTTCGTTTTGGGAAAGATTAAATATTAATTTTTTTAAGGAATCTAAGGCTTCAAATTGATAGTTTGTACAAACTACGAAGCAAGACTGCCAAGCAGAAAACCTATAAATAATGAGTTTGTCATCTTCCTGTTGTACAGTCAAGAAATAAAAACAGACATTTTCACTCAGAAATCAATAGAAGGCATTCAGCTTTTCATGAATAAACAATTCATTATGGTATTTATAAGAAAGCCAAGAGCCATATGCTCACAATATGGTGTAGTTAACATAGCCAAGAGATCAAGGCAGCCTGTCTTGCATATCAAAATCCAGAAATTTTCAATATAAAATCCTCATACTTTCCACATAAGTGCCCAGGATCTCAGGTTTTAACAGATATATATACCTTTATTGTTTTATATACTACTACAAATTTAATAACTTCTGTAGGACTCAATACTCCACTGTGCAATGTTGCAAACCTTTTTGAAACCTCTTTGCTTGCAGTTCCTGGGTAAAACTTTCAGTTTAGTGAGGATCAGAGTGATCAGAATAACAACTGCACAGAACTACTTTTCTACACATCATCTGCAATTCTCTAAATCATGTGGATTTGCTTTCAAGAATATTATACACTCTTGCATTTGCAGTTCAGTATCACCCTAAAGATCAAATGGATAAGCTACAGCAACTAAAATATATTATGTCTTCATTAGGAAGCCTTATGCACAGTCATGTTACCGGGCACTACTCACAAGATTTAAATTACCAAATTAAAAAAAACCACCACCTTACAGCACTCAGAAATACTTCCATGCTTAACAAGTTGATAAAACATCCTAGTAACTCATTTTAACTTCATCCTAATTTAATAAAATTTCTGAACACTTAAGTTTTCTCAGATTAATTATCAAAAGTATTTCCTCAGGGCAGTCAGTAAAAAATTTCCATTTGTTGCAGCAGCTTCAGTGCCAACCAGAAACATGTACGAATGAATAAACAGCTAAGTCCACTGAGGAAGACTGTCATTAGAAACTGGTGTACTAAGCTCAAATAAAGAGGTTACTACACCCAGGAGACACCAACACTTGGTTAATCAAACACATACAGCTCTTCCATATTGCTGTTGCAAGTTGTTTGGTGAGCAGCAGAGATAGAACATAGATACCAAACCTGCACCACTCACTATCCAACTTTCAAAAAAGTACTTGAGTCCTACTTGTTTTTGATGTAACCTCTGGTGTCCTTCCAGAGTTGCTAGCAAGGAGCTGAGTTCTCAGTGAAGGAATTCTCTAGTGGATGTGTGCCACCTGGTATCATTTAGATAGAGAAATAACCGTGTTGCATCATAGAGCCATTTTATCCCCACTAACCAATCCTGCTTGAAATGCTTCAGGGCTAGCGCACTTCAGCACAAGTTTCACAGGTCCTTACGTTTTTTTCCAAATAAATTACTGTATGGTTCTTAATCTATTCCTGAGCTGCCCATTTTTCTTCAACAAGTCCATGCAATTCACAGGTCTAGCCTCTGCATCCCCAAGGATTTCAAGTTCTCCTTCTCATATTAATGACCCACAATTCTTCTACTCTAGTAACTAATGAACACCTACTTCTACTCTAGTAATTGTCACATGAGAGCAAAAAGCCCACAGGTCAGATCCTGTTGCTGCTTTCTGCATCAAGAATACACCATCATATGTCATTTAACTCACGCATGGTACTTTGTCATGATACAGTGTTGGTTACTTCCCTTAGCAAAAATACAAAGAAAGGACTTGAAGAAAGACTCTGACAAACACACAGTGACCTACCACAAACAGTCACATTGTGGGAAACAAAAAGACCAAATGGATTAATCCTCAAACATTTTTTCACCTTCTTAGAAGGAGGAAGACAGCCTATCAAAAATTGAAACTATGTTAGATTATTGCAATCAAATTTAAAGGAACAACACAAAAGCAAAGAACAAATATCAATACTGGAAAAACATAAAATGAGTTTGAATTAGCCAGGAACACCAAACACAGCAAGAAAGGGTCCTAGAAACATTGAACTAGTAGAAGGATGATGAAATTAAGTGCTGAAGAACTAGAGGGAAATCTCAAGAGACAGATTATACTGTAAAAGACATTTTTTGCTTCAGACTTGACTTGAAAGAGCCAGTAATTAAAACAAGGGGGAAAAAAGATTTCTGATTAATATAGGAAAATAACACATTAAAGAATATCTAGAATAACCTGGTAGTGTTCAAATTGCCTAAACCTGTTCAGTTTCATCCATCATACCCTGATCAAGCCTGAGAATTGTCAGTGATTAAATGGAGACCCTGTTGAAGCACTGATGAGGTAACTAGAGAAGCAGGGAAAAAAAATATTCCCTTGAATGCAGGCATTTGTGAAGAAGAGGAAAATGATGAGGAGTAATGGAATACAAGTTTAACTTATTCTGAAAAAAATATATTTGTAAGCACAAAAAAAAAAAAAAAAAGAGAAGGGAATTAAACTAACCTGGTTTGGCTCAAACAGTGTATTTTCTTTCTATAACAGGGCCACAGGTGTTTGACCTACAGAAGCAGAACAACACATGCCATTTCTCTAGCATGGTTTCTAAACCCATCACAAAAAAAGGTTCTTCAAAGCAGGCTCAGAAAACTTACTCTAAATGAAAATAGTGTAAGGACTGTACAGAAACATCAGCAGTGGATGACTACCAAATGGAAATATGTATCAAATAATGCTCTTCAGAATCTTCTCTTGCATCTGGAAAAAAAGAAACGTTCTCAACCAGCGTTACAGCAGAAGAGAGAAAGCTGAAAGAACACAAAGATGACAAAGGGAGAGATTAAAATTGAAATAGTCTTGATAACATGCAGAACCAGACCTAAATCTAAAAACAATTTTAAAAGCTCACATTTCAACTCACACAAATGTCTGTACTCAAAATGGAAAAAAATGAACTTGGATAGGTACAGATTGTACAGACAAGGCTGTAGCACAGAGATGTTTTAAAGAAAAAAAAAAAACCTACTCGAATTGCTCACTTGTATTTAATTCTGGTTTGGTGTGCAGAGTTATCAGCTTCTCTGGCCATGACCAGAATACCTGTCTTTTACCAACTCACATAATAACATCAGGCATGTTGTCAGAACAAGCCAGACATACACAGGGCCCTGTGCTTCTGCTCTACCGGCCTTGTGGCTAAACAGACCTATGCATGTGCATTTTACTCAATGCAGCAGCTTATGCAGCCACTAAAATAAATACTACAAAACATGCAGCAGTTAGTCCCACAGTGTAATGAATAAGCTATATGTGAAGTACAGAAATATAAAAAGACATTAAAAACAACTTCTTGCTACACATGTTCTTCTCAATTAAAATGTCTGAGCAAGCTCCTAAATTACAGTATGACCTAACATAGAATTTAATGCTTGTATTTTGGTCCCAGGCTTTAAGTATTCACAGTTCAGTAGGTCTGGCATCTCGTATTTATCAATCAAGTAGGTTTCAAATTATTCCAGTGAGCATCAAACTGTACCTGGAAGTGTTACTTAAAAGCCTGAACACTACTCCCTACTGTAGGGATTCCCAGAGTAGTACTGATCTAGGGTAACACATCTCCACAGCACAGAGACTTAGCAGCCTCAAGCCAGAAGAAACAATGTTAGTACAGTGCTATGCCATGGCAATGCCAGAGCATAATTTTACTGCCTCAGAATAAACCCTCCAGATACAGGGGATCAATATTTGGGGCTGTTTTACAATGACCAGCATAGCATGGTGAAAGGAAATCAAAGTTTATTCACCTTATGCAAAGTTGTGCTGATGCACCTGGACAACTTTGGGATTCTTGACCATTTCTGTACAGTGGCACACAGACAGGACAGTTTGAAGCAGGACTCATTCAGATGTGTGTGCCTGCCATACTCCTCTGCTTAGCTGTAGCTAAACACCTATTTCTTTGCTGCATGTGAAATCCTTTCCTTATACTTTGTCTCTGCTATATGAGCTTCAGAAATTTTATCAGACATACACACAGCAGTGTTTACTGACAGGTTTTTATTGGGTTTTTGTTTGTTTTGGTTTTTTGTTGTGGGTCTTTTTTCATACAATCTGTGGAATACACTTCATGAAATACAGTAATATTAATTTAATGATTAATAGAAATCATTTACTGATATATCTCTAATCTTTCACATAATATTTTAGAAAGCTATTACTCATATTCTGGAATCTGTATTATTGGAATAACTCTCAAACTTAGCTCCAAACACACTACCAGGACTAAAAACTTCTTACAGACTCCTGACCACATCTCCAACTTACAACTAAAAAAATTTCTCAGAAAACACTGCTTACAAGAACTCCATGGATCAGCCACACAACCTGACATATCACATATTTGCAGACCACTAATTTGGAGAATCTTCATATAGCCACAAAAGTGCTGTAGTTAGTGCTATACAAACTGACAAGTATCAGAGTGAGCTGATTAAACATAAGCAAGAAACTTATTCAGTAAATGTTAAAGGTTTTGTAGAAATCAACAGGCAGCTTGTCAAATGGTGGCTTTTATCCCCCACTGATTAAAATGACATGCCTCTGATCTGCCTCTGTCATCCTCTTCTTTTCCTCCTCTTCCATTTCCTCATCTAGGAGTCCTTTGCTTATTTGCTTTGTGTTGTGAGTGAGGCAGGCAAATTACTAACATCACAGTCATCTGCTCAAAGGGCAACAGAGGTTTCCGAGTCTTGTTATTCTCCCTGCAGAAGTATGTAACAATGCTTGCAAATGTCTGTTATTATTAGACTACCCTGAGGCTATTTCACACGAAACAAGTAATTACCCTGAAATATCCCACCTCACAGCATATTTGGCCCATATTCAGGACTGTTTTACATGTAGTCATTGTGGGATCTCTCACAATTACTGTCATGCAAACATGACAGGGATGCAGGGTGAGGAACTGCTTTACTAAAACTGCCTTTAAGAATCAGCTAGTTGGTAATCAACAGTGATGAACAGGACCTGTCTTCAGAAAGCACTTGATCTCAGAAGGTCTGTCCTTTTAGGCCAGCTACATCCTCTGATGGGGTCATCCACAAAGAAGTCCATCAGTAAGTACTAAGGAAGAGAAAGCGCTTCCTATAATCTCCTCCCCCACTACTCAGCCCTGGTGAGACCTCACTTGAAGTTGTGTGTCCAGTTCTGTGCTCCCCAGTTCAAAAGGGATCTACTTGAGAGAGTCCAAGAGGCCACAAGGATGATGAAGGGACTGGTACACCTGCCTTATGAGGAAAGGCTGAGACACCTGGGGCTTTTCAGTCTAGAGAGAAGACTGAGGGGGATCTAATCGATGTCTATAAATTCATGAGGGCTGGGCATCAAGAAGGCAGGAACAAGCTACAAGCTCTTGTCACTTGTGCCCTGTGACAGGACGAGAGGGAATGGACTCAAACTCAAGCACAGGAAGTTCCACCTCAACATGAGGGACAAACTTCTTCACTGTGAGGGATACAGAGCCCTGGGACAGGCTGCCCAGAGAGGCTGTGGAGTCTCCTTGTTCAGACGACTTTCAAGACCTGTCTGGATGCCTTTCTGTGTGATGTGCCCTAGTTTTTTGGTCCTGCTCTGGTGGGGGGTTTAGACCGGATGATCTTCAGAGGTCCCTTCCAAGTCATAACATTCTGTGATTCTGTGGTAACTTCCCTCCTCCAAAAACAATGCACTGGATCAGCTATTGCTGATCAATTCAGCACACAAGGACAACTGAGGTTCATGCTTTGTTATACAAAACCATTTAACTTAGTCTACACCAGCTCTATTCTATGAGCTGTGTATCCCTAGTCATAACTCATGCCACTTCGTAATACTCAAAAAGAACTTTTTTCAAGTATCTTCCTGCTATTCAAATTTAATATCCACCATAAAGCTGTATTAAGCCACCTATCTCACATTTTACGTCATTGCAAAATTCTGAGAGATGACAAAGGGTAGGAATTCAAAACCAATTAACATACATTCCATATATGTTTGAATAAATCAGCATGATTTATTTAAATTAAAATTTAAATAAAAATTATTGCTTTTTCAAAAGTACATATAGACAGAGGGTTAAGACTCATAGCATTTAATACATTGTTTCAATTCCATGCTTACAGTGAACGAGTCACTTCTCTTGGCAACTCTGGGTAGATTCATTGATTAACAAAACTTAATAAATTTTTTTTTCACTAAGTTCTGAGTACTTGTTACACTCTCTCTTGATTTTGTGAATCCTATGCTAATGTGAAGACCTGTCTTGTGTAACTTGAACACAGACATTCCTGAATGGAACCAATCTCCAAATACTTTTCAGTTTGAGAGTCAACTCTCCAACCTCAGATTCTCTCTTTATCAATTAATCTCAAGACTGTCTTTTCCCTTTTTCATATCCAGTCCAGCATAACTATGTGTCCATATATGAAACATGATCAGAGGCTAACCATGATGAGAAATTGGTCATGTTTAATTTCAAGTGTTCAAAGTCTACTTGCTTTACTTCAACACTTAAAAAATACAGTTAGATAGTTGTATAGATGGAAACATCAAATCCAACCTTGATGAACAGTCTTCCATATCTCAGCCCTGCCTTCCACACAGAAATTCCAGTTCACACAATCTCTCTAAAGTTATCCCTACTCTGACATACAATTAACAGCCTACCAGAAGTAGGAAAGAACTTTTCTGAAAAGGCAGAGACTGGCTGCAGTGCTAAAAATATTTGCACCTACATTTGTGTTTTGTATTCACTGTCCTTAGTGATCTCAGGATTAAGAACTGAAAACTTTAGAATTAAAGCTTCTATGATATTACTTTTGTAACTCTGGAAATTCTGATACAACTCACAAGCTTAGAAGGAACAAGCTAGCTTGACAGATCTCTATACATTTCATCAACACTAGTCACAGCTCAGCAGCCTGTTAGTCATTTTGCAGTCAATGAATTTCCCAAACATGTCACCATAGAGCTGAGGGACAACTTTAAAGGAACACCTTGAATATATTTGAACTGGCATCCTGGCCCCAGGCGACCTTTCGCCCTGACTTTGGCCATGGGTGGGGGGATGGGACAGAGAAAGAAAAATACATTCTAAGTATCTTACGTCACTTACAAAGCAATATAATAACAGGGCTTTACTTTGTTTGCTACACGTATCCTGTAATATTTCCTAGCTACTACACTGAGGATTAAATAAAGGCTAAGTGCTATAGGGGAGACAAACTATCTTCCATTTCTATCTTGTTTTGACTTCTATATGAAGAAGAAAAGCTTTCCATACCTCTTCTTGTTCTGCTGGAGGGATGAAGCGCCCTCCCCAGCCTACCTGCTGCACACCAATACGCCGGGACTGCAATGCAGCAGGAGGCAGTGGGTTCAGCAGTCTCTGACCAATAATGCTCCCTAAGATCACGACCCCATCCAAAAGACAGAACAAACAAGGAAGATGCGGTATGTGCAGCTGTGTAAATAGCCAGGGCTCCTGGCCAATTGGAAGAAATAATTGCAACTTCAACATCCAGACACTAAAATCACACATAAAACACATCACACTGGTCAGTTTTAAACAGTTAATGAACTAGAAGGGAAACTAACACATCTCACATACCAGGGAGCTATGTCATGTTAATAATCTTCCATTTTCTCTGACACTTTAGGACGAACAGAAATCTATTTAATTCAGTATTACTATAGCAGTTTCATTTTGGTAAAACGTATTCATTAAAAAATTGAAACTGTAGAATTCAAAATAATTTCTCCCAACAAAATGGAAACCAATAATACACAGAAACACACATCTCCTCATATAGAACCAGATAGCGTGGTTCATCTTCTAAGATTTTTTTCACATGGGATTTCATCTACAGTCCTGAAAGATTTATGCCCCCTGCATACCATGTATTGACTGAATGGCTCTCACTTTTTTTTTTGAGACTGTTTTGGGTTACATTTCAACTCATCACAAGCTTCTGAAATACTACCCATGAGGATTTAGACCAGTATTAACCAGAATGGTGGTAACTTCCTGTTAAATCCAGTTTGATCCAAAGCCCAACAGACTCTTCTGTTAGTGACAGATGCTACATTACTCCACTGGTTATATAGCTGTCCCTATTTTTATTTGTTTTCAATGTTACTTAATGTTACAGTCATTTAACTGTAAATAGGTTTTGCAGAGAAGGTTAAAGGTCCTAATTTTTTAAAATCTCAAAATATTTTTCCCTTAGGCCAAGAATATGGTGTAACTATATAACTTGGCATAATACTGAACTGTGTCTGTACTGGTTACTGAATTCTTCCCAGGATAAGCTGTGTACTATTCCCTTCATTTTTCATTATTACACAATCACCAAAAGCTTTAGAAGCAGTTCTTAAAAAGAGTAAGTGTGGTTATAATTTTTCATCCCAGATGCCTGCTCTCTTCTGCACTTTGTCCATACCTTATTATTCCAAATAGGTTTAGCTTTTTTAATGGCTTCTAGGCACTACTGCAGTTCCTGAGTAAACTCCTGCAAAGGTCTGAAATACTTTCATTACAAAGAACATTTCCAATTTCTTTTTCAAAGTTGTTGACAAGTATTTCCTGACAAGTCAGCATGTTTCACAAACAAAGCAAACCCTGTTAACACTAAATAGAATTTGTGTTCCTATACCTAGATCTTATTTGCATCTGACCCCAACTGTCACATCTGTTTTAAATGCTGACATGTCATTCTATATGCAAATGGATTGTTTGTGCCCCTTGAACTGCACACGACTTGAAAAAGTTTAAATGCTCCTACCATGTTGCTGATGAGTTCTCCAACTAGAGCAGCAGGAA
>NW_009952798.1:2199153-2208130 GCF_000747805.2 Chaetura pelagica
CAGGAATGCAGGGGGCTGCATGGGAGGATAACAGATAATCAAAATCCCTGTCTCTTCAAGGAAGTAGGCCAGCATCACCAAATCACCACCCCAGGGTTCAGCTATATCCTGAGTGATCACAGGAAACCCTGCTTTTTAACTTAAAAGTCAGTTCTTCCTCCATTAGGCTTTCCAAGGCTTTATGATATGCATCTTGTGCCTATTGCACATACAAAGGTTTGGGTATTTAGTCAGGAGCCCAGGAACTTGGACCACCTATGGTCTACTGCATTTCTTCATACTATTATTATTATAGTTGAAAAATTGTTATAGTATCTCACCAGCTATTATGTTTATGAAAAATGCGAGAGTAAGATGAAAACATACAGATAAGATTATACCAAGAATTATTAGCCAAGGGCCTATCCCTGGAGAAATTTTGCAAAAAAATAAAATTATACAGAATTACACAGATTTAGGAATATATTTACATCGTATATTACTGAGAGATGATATTCTTCTGCTTCTCATTCTAAACTACTGTCCTAAATAAAATACTGATAGCAAAAATGAAGTGACAGTATTATTACCTAAACTCCCCTACTTTATCTAGAGGAAACCCATCCAACACTTTCTGCTCTCAAGCCTTCAACCAAGATCACTGACACAAGAAGAGAATTAATGCTTCAATGAGAGGCACATACACCCTGCTAAGAACACAGTGGAGTTGGAGCAAAACCTTATGCCAATTCTTAAAACCATGAGAGATGATGCAAACACCTAATGCAGTTACTGGGCTGGCTGAAATATCTCTGCCTCAAACACAGACCCAGAAAGCCCCAATTGCTGCAGGGAAGCACAAGACCTGAATGTTTCAAGGTCACACAAGCAGCAGCTGTAAAATTTGTTGTGGAATTACTAGCTTATCACAGGCTGGAGGGTGACTAACCAAAACCACAGTGAATTTAATTTATATTCTTTTCTGTCTATGGTTGAGGAAACTCTCTATGGAGAAGCAGAACAACTTGTGTGTGTACATGAAGAGACAATGACCATTTAGGCAAGCAACACATTGAGTTTCACTGGAGTAAAATTGAAAAAATAAACCAAATACTTGTGTGTATGTTTCAAATGCCTATGCATGGGATCTGAGTTTCTAGGGTGGGGGTTTTTTTTACATATTCACTCATTATTAAGTAGATTTATATCCAATTAATGCAGACTAAAACTCACCTCTTGCATTGTATCAAACTTTTATTGCTGTAGTAACATGTAAAAGACGAAGTTCCAACAAAACGCCTATTTTAAGACTAAAATTTATGCTGGTGAGTTTTCCACTTTTGTGATAAGGATATTCAAAAACAGAAATCAGAGAAATGTACAGCTGCCCTGTTACACTTACTAACTTGCTTTCCAGAGAAGAAAGATACTCTGTGGTTTAGCTCCTTTCCTATGTAGCTTTACACACAAAGCTCAGAACAAAGCAAGCAGCATTCTGTGATAATCCCCCACAAACATGCTAAAGAAGAACAGCAGGTACTTGTCACAGTTAATGCACTTTTTTTTTCCAACTGTAAGCACTACACACTACAAACTAGTGGTACAATGCTTTGCTTTAATTTTAGCAACAAAAAATGCTAACACTACCAATTAATTTCTATCACTTACAATCTTAGATCCTTTTACTTGTTAGGAACAAGTCTGTAAACCTCTATTTACCAAATCTAAGCCATCAACCCAGGGGTTTGGGGTTTGAATAAACATAGAATATATTCCTCCATTTCCTATTATGGTTTAAAGACTATTAGTTAAAAAAGATGTAATTTTCTCAGTGTCATCACTCCTTGCTTCCATGTGTAGTGACATAACTGATTTCCTACCTAACACCTTACTCATCTTACAGAAGACAACATAATCAAGATATTGTGATGGGTCTGTAGAGGTAGGGTCACTGAAGAGACTGTGCAGCAGGGTTCAAGTATCAAGGTAATACATATACAGGAATATATACAAGGCAGAGTATTTTGTTTTGGTTTGGGTTTTTTTTCACTTGCAAGACACCAATGGAGGAGGAAAATATTTTTAGTGTGGCACACACAAGGTAGGGCATGCAAAGTGTCTTACGCGTTACTGCCCATTTGCCATACTTTTCAAGAAACTCTTTCCTGTCTTATGACCTAGGAATAATTTTGAAAACCTTCTCTTTTCTTCTTTTGTTAATCTTTATATAAAGAATTAAGATGCTTTAAACAAAAAACTCCATTGTAAATGAAAGATGAATATATTACATTCCAAAAAACTTTGATATAAAATGATTCTATGATATGGACTTGAACTCATTCTAACAGTTAAGGTCTAGAATCTCAAGCTCTTTAATGACCATCACTTCTTTAAAATGTTGCTAGCTATGGAAGGATTATAGCTAGACTTGTTTTGACCTACAGGCTAGTAATATTTAGGATCAGTCAATATGTTTGTTAACATTTACTTTTTATTACTATGAATTTATTATTAATCATAAAGATCTGCAATTTACATTTTTTTCTGTTAACCCCTCTTTTTCTAAAAGCAGATGTACCAAGAAAGACAACGAAGGGACCCAAACAATCCATAAAGTCCACAAAAGCTCATATCTGCTGTTCAATGCATAACATAATTAAAAGTTTAGAGCATGAATTTAAAATAACTGATCATTTTTTAAATCACAGCACCCCTTGGAATGCTAGGAATGACTTAGTAGGGAGCATCAGTTAACTGTGGTCTTGTTCAGTAAGTAGCTGAGCTGTGCTGAACTGACCTTCCAAACATGCTATAGTTGATTGACTTTATCTTGACAACAAATGTCAAAATACAGCAGTTCTGTTACTTCCTTTTTAAAAAACTTCCTTGGAAGTTTAAGGCTGCAATATTAAAATAATTTTGTGTAAGCTTGTTTCAATTGAAATGCATTTTTTATAAAAATATTTTCCAGTTTTTTCAAGGTAAACACAAGTTGTAGACCTGAGAGCTGAGAGAGCTGACCATCTTCTGGAAGCAGTTTTTTAAAATATATAAATGTATTCTTGGATATGTTTGTGCCATCACTCCATGCCTGTGATTCTACTTATACATTTAAACAGCTTTATTGGATCATGGCCATGAAGACTGATGCTTTCAGTCTCTGTACAAAGAAGTCTCACTTAACAGGATTTTTATCCACTAAAAAATGGCAGAACCAAAGCCATATGGCATTTTGGCTTGGATTATGGTTTCATATCAATATTGACTCTTTATTCTCCTAAGGGTGAATTCACATGGGATATGCAGTACACTAAGGAAGTATTTGTGCCCAAACACTAGAGATGACTCTTCAAAATCACAAATGTTTCTGAAGCATTGGACTTAAGTCACTGACTGTCAAAACGTTTACAATGTAAATATATAATGCTACTCTTTGTTTTCTTTGCTTCCACACCAACAAATTCACACACATACATTAAAGAAATTCATCTATTCAAGTAACAGCTGAAAAAGTATTTCTACAAAATTATCATGTGAATAATGCTTTAATGAACAAACCAATAACATCCTGCAGACTTCCAGAGAAGAAAAGTAATTAAAATACCTATTTCTAAACGATTGGTCTTATTTCTGCCAAAGAACTGTATCTCATGTATGTCCCCACAAATATTCAACTTTATAAAAACCCCACATTTTACTTCTATACCAGTCTTCCCCTATGTACTGTAACTCAGTAGTAATTCATGACTTCCCTATTATAAAGACATTAATGTAGTTCTTTCACGTTATTGTTGAATTTTTCAGAATGAAGATGAATGTTGACCTGTGTAAACCTCCTGCTGCTCTGAACACCTGCAGACTGTCTTATCCAGCCCTCCTATTGTCCAAAGCATCTGTTCATCTTTTCCTTTCAAGATATACTGCTTCTTCTCATTTTTATTTCCCCTACAACTCCTTAATAAAAAAAAAATCTTTGTAGCATCAATGGTGAGAAACTGTAAGCCTAGCAAAGTGACTTCCCTTTTTAGTTTTCAGTAACAGGTTTTGTTGTGTATCAAAGTGTTCTACTTCAGCCCCTTCAAACACTGTTTTTATTAATACTGCGTTTAAGATAATTAGGGGCCACTGTAACAACTTATTCCCCAGATGAAGAGTACATAACCTGAAAATACTGAATGCTTGTCCTATAAGGTTTTTTCCTGCCACTGTCTTTTAATGCATTCTTGAATTTCTTACAATAAAACCATCCATATAATTAAATTCCCAAGAATGCATAAGCCATTAAAACCTTGAATCCAAGATATTTATAATGTGTTAAGTACTCACACTAAATTCTGCTGAGTTTTACCAGTTATGCAAAAGAAAAAAGAAATCATTAAAAGGTCACTTGAACAAAGTTTATCCTATTCCAATTCCTGCAGATGAAAAAATACATTTTTCCCAGCTAGAAATGCTTCTGTAACTGCATGCTATCTTCAACCACGGGACCAAGCTAACATCTGATTCAGTGGCTTGCTGTGACAACACAGTATTTTCCAAGCACTCACAATGGAGACAATCTTAAGGAAAAAGCCCTTCAGCCAAAAAGCTAAAAAATTGCATGCAAGAAGTCAAATATAATATGAAAAACCCAAGAAACAGTGTAATTTTTAGCATTTATCCAATAATGAAGACAAAATATTTGACAACAACTTAACATCATACAATGAATTTGCAGGGTTGAGGGTGGGGGAAAGGTGGGTGGTGGTTTTCAACAGAGACATCCAATATATCATACACATTTTTCAAGCCCAGGCTATCCTGGAAATTTAAAATGGCTCACTGCTCCCTAATGCACATCCAGGCCTTACACATGTCAGCACCATAACTCACAGCAGACTGAGGTTACTAAAATTCAACAGCAAGGAAAGTTTCCTAAATCAACACATGATGGCAGTCCTCGTGGCTTGGTCTATCAGGCTCCTTTAGTCATCCTCAAGCGTGAGCCTACAGATCACAGTACAACCTACCAGTCTGCACACCAGCTACTACTGAAATCAAACCATAGGGCTTCCCTTACACATATAGCCCCTACCTCTTAATTAAGTCTATTCACAGCAACAGAATCAGACATGTGAGAAGCAAAGAAAAAAATGCACACTCATAAAAACATGGACTTTCAAAACTAGGTAATTGCTTCAATAAGATGCCTGATGGAAGGCATGAAACAGCTTTTGTGTGTTGCTCTTAGAAGCAAGCCAATGCTGAACTGGAATCCTTAGCCTTCAGTCCCACTCTGAGCCAAGAATATGTGAGTCCCAATTTAAAATAAGAGTATGGTAGGGACATGAGAAAAAACAGGGGTTTTAAAATTAAGATTTGTGTTTGCTTCAAAAAATAGCATCTTCTAACTAGAGAAAACATTTAGGTTTTTCTTAGAAGGCAAAATACAAGAAAAAAGCAGTCGGATGAACAATGTGATTCTTTATTGAACACTAACCTATTTTTACTAAAACAATTCATGGAGAAAACAGCAAGCATGCTTTTTGTTCAAAACCTCTATCTATTAGCCTAATAAAACCATTAGCTCTCCTATGACCTGGACAATTTCACCTTCAGACTGATAAAGCTAGAACACAACCACTGCCTCTAAATCCTCATGCTAGGACATAACTTTGAGGTGCGAAGTTTTGTACTTCATGGAGGTTTAACTTACCCAAAGAAGAAAAGTGTATATGGTAGAAGTTCTTCTGAGTACACAATCTTGTGTTTTGAAAGAATCGTTTATAAAAGGCAAAGAGGCAGGAAGAGCTGACAAGTTTCAGAAGCTAATACATAAAAAAAGTTTGTATATACATGTATCATAGAAAATTATTGCTGATGTTCAGGAAATGCTGGCTTAACTAGATGATTATGAAGGTAAAAAGTCCAATGAGGGAAATGCAAACATGTATTTATGAAACAATATCTGTTTAGTAAAACATCATCTAATCTCAAGGTATTAATTTTGACTGAAGAATCTAAAGTACAAACAGCCAAAGACTAATGGACTAAAGTAAATTGATTTCTCAAGTAAAATAATTGAAATACTGTTTTTAAGAGCATATAAAAGAAATTAAAAAGAATTTTAAAAACCCAAAGTCTTTATTTGATCCAATTACACCTTTTTTTTTCCCCAAATATTTTGGGTTGGAAGGGATCTTTCTACATGTTAAGAATTAAACAATACTATAGAAATAACTAATAGTGTACACAACAGGTAGAAAGAGACAAGGTACACATCTCTGTGCATTGTCTGTTTTTAAATTTAGAATTGATAACATGTACATATACATCCCATCTGCCTGTCACATATATTTACAGAAACATACAACTATAAAAATATACTCACCAATATCATTTTCATCAGTCACTGTCCAGCTCATGGAGTAAAAACCCTGGAGGAAACTGATGCGATGACTACTAGAGCTGCCCCAAAGTCCTGTTCATAAAGTATTTATACCTAAAATTTCTGATTTGTTCCTCCTTAGAAATGGTATTTAAAAAGCAATGGTATTTTATTATCTGAAGCAGGGAGAAATTGCCACTCATTCTTCTATTACAAGTGCAGCACCCACATCAGTCTCTTCCTGTCATGATGCCAAATGGACATGATATGAAAATACATCTACATTTTCTATTAAGAAAATTAACTTTTCCGCTCTGCCACAAAAAGATTCTCCTCAATGTTGTAATGAATTACAATGTACAGGTAACACTCACGGATTCACAAAAATCTACAAGTCTCTCCCCATATATATGGAAACATTTAACAGGCAGGTGGCAGAAATTCTGTCTTATGCAAACTCCATTATTTTCTCAAGGTATTTATTAGTACTCTATGAATAAGTCTACAGCCAAAGATCTATGAGTTCTACAGTTCGTCCAAGAAAACATCTACACAAACAATTTTTACAAAGGAGGGCAGGTACCATAATAAGACATTGGGTAACATTTTCTTTAGCAACAGTTCTTCTGGCTAAAGGGGTTGAATGCCTCCCAGAATCCATGGAAAGTGCAACTGTCCCCAGGCTGCCCCCCTGCTCAGATGCAGGCACAAGGCCTCCAAGGAGCAAACACAAAAATAAGAATAGCAGCAAGCACAAAGTACCAAGACTGAAGTTTCAGAATGGAGCAAAGGTCAGATGTTGACAATGAAAACAACTCTTTCCAGAGAGATGAGATAACCCACACATGGAAGCAAGTGACAAATACCAGAGAGACCCACTATAAAACAGTACCATGCATTCCTCTCCAGCACTTCCCAGTCTCATTGCAATGAAAAGCAAGCCTTCCCCATTTATTTATAATTCTTCCTCTGAGTTACAAAGTATAAGCCAGGAGATGGCATTTCTTTCCAGCCAAGCAATATTTTCTTGCTTGGGTTTTGAGACAACTCTGTTATACTCAAAAATATGGACTAGACATACTAAAATATAACTCCTCTTCTAAGAGGACTGCAAAACAATTGTTCATTAAGATTCATCCTCTTCTACTCAAGACAACCACATGTTAGATTGACCACTAAATTGACTAACCTACTGAATTTTAAGTCATTTGGTCTGTCAATGCTGCAAGTTTCTGAAGGAAACAGCATACAAGGTTTGTGGGCAGAATTTTCATGTGTAAAAGAATACAGAAAACAGCCATATGATATTGCCTTTAACAACACCTGAGCCATAAACAGATGTACCATTCTACTTATCAAATGGAATTTATAAAGTCTATACTCTAATTCAATGCATCTTTCCTAGAAAAGGGAGTTGCTGTATAATTTGCACACATAATACAGTCATAAGGCCATGATCCTTCCAATGCATACTTCACTGACACAAGCCTCACCAAAGAAGACATGAGCTTGCAGTACAGTGCCAAAGTGCTTCTCTGGGAATATTTTTAAAGAAATGAAGGATTAAAGTATCCTAGACTCTATGAACAGAATTATAGCCAGGAGGTCAAGCAAAGTGAATATTTCCCTTTAGTTGGGGCTCATTAGACCACATCTAGAAAACCATGTCTATTTTTGGTCCCTGTGAAACAGAGAAGAAATGGGTAAGCTGTGGTGATGGAAGTGCAGAGCCAAATGGCCAGGGGTGTGGAGCACTTCTCTTTAAGGAGTGGCCCAAAGAATGGGGCTTCCTCTGTCTGGGGAAGATAGAGCTTTGGGTGCACCTAAGAGCAGCTCCTCCACTACCTCCAATCAAACAGAGTCTAGGTCTGCACAGCCATCTGTGGTAGGATGGGTTAAGGGGAAGAAAGAAAATTCTAGACTCAATGCCAGCAAAACCTTGTTCCACAGAAGGACTCCCCAGAAGTAGAGCAGGTTGCCCAGAGAGATAGCAGCCTTCATCCACAGTGATTTCCAAAATGCAACTGGATAAAGCCCTGAATAACCTCATCTGACCCCCAAGATGACCCTGCTTTGAGCAAGGGGGTTGCCTTAGGACTCTCATAAGGTCTCGTCCCATGTAAATTATCCTGTGATTTTATAATTTTAAGGAGAAACTAGAGCTAGTCATCATAAATCATTGTGACATTTTTGTAATATATAAAATAATATTCCAGCATAACTACAAGACTGTAAAGATTTAGAATTAATATAAAGTCTTTATACAAAAATTCACAAACCATTCTTATAGTATGTATGCACATAGTAAAATTTATATGTATGGAAAAATGTCTAATTTAAAACTTTTATAAGGGTAAACTAGTTACATTTTATTAGCATTACCTCCTTCTAAAAAAAAAAAAAAAAAAGAGGATTAAGCATTACAATTAAGCACACCTTGCTAAAAGGCAAGTATGCATTTTAATATTTAAGTACTGGACATGCTACAGATTTTAACTCTGATTTTCTAACTAAATTAATCTTGTCTGTGACAGAAAATTTTACAGCACAATTCACATCAGTGCTAGTAATGCCTCTATGGAACTCATGTTAACAATACCAAAGGAAGCTCTAACTCAAGCTACATTCTTT
>NW_009952798.1:2208152-2220322 GCF_000747805.2 Chaetura pelagica
CAGCAAATATGCTGCAATAACAAGTAACCTTGTTTAGATTACGGTCAACATCAATTCACCTGAACGTACCAGAAGAGGGGTGTTTTGTTGTTTGTTTTTTTTCCAACAGTGTAAGATTTGCCTTAATGTTTCTTTATCTGACTACACAAAACACAGTTTGGTTCCACCCCCAAAGCAGCTTTTTGACAGCACACAGTCACGTTTGTATATGCATTTCCTACCTCTGTCAAACTCTGTTTGTAACAGAGGAGGCTGGAAGAAAAGCAAGATCTTGACAGAACACTTCATTTTCAGAAGACACATGCACAAAGCAATATCCATAAAGGAAAAAAAAGAATAACCTATATGGATCAGATGAAATGTGTATTTGGCCAAGCATCCTGTCCCTGACATCTGAATAGGATGAGGTCAGTCACAGCTGCCCCAAGGAATACCAATGAATGCACCAGAGTCTGACTTCTCTGCCTGGGGTTTAAGGGTATTTGCTACAGTACAACTTGGAAAATCAGAAATATTGGTGTGTGTAGCTCAGAGGATGCCTCATACATATCTTCATATGCTTCTGATTTGTTTACGAATGAGCACTACCAAGAGTCATCTGTCACACGAACAATGGTGATCCTAAGTCAATTGGAGAAAAAAGTATTAAAGAAAATTAAACATGTTTTTCTTTCCTGGATCTCTAGTACATTGTTATTCAAATGAAAAAAACAAACAAACTGCTTTCTAGCTTTAACTTTTCTATTTTTTAAAAAATATCGGTAGATTGCTCTCTATATTAGTCAGCTGACCAGCTGCAGACTAAGGAAACTAACACCTTTTTCTTGTCTAGTTCTCATCCAACTCAGGTACACATGGATGCTTCTGACAGTCCCCATCCCACAATGGGCAAAGGTCCACAAACTGTGCAACCACGGGTAAGAGAAATATAGACCAGCAGGAACAGATGTGTGAACAATAGCCTTGCACGTCACTAGCACAATTGCACCTAGGGCAGACAGACACCAGCAACCCACAGACTGCTAATGTGTGTGGGTGGCCAGTGTGCTCAGTTCTGCTTCCTCCATGGGTATTAGCAACCAGTGAGACAGAGGTGACGGCTCCCTGCATAAACACTTAAAAATGTTATTAGAGGTGACACCAACATCTCATTCCTAGTAACACTCCTTGCAAGATTCCTGTAAGATGGTTTTAGGTTTCTCTTTACTCACAAAGATTTTAAGAGTTGTCTTCTGAGTCTCCTAAAAGCAGTGAAGAAAGGTGTCACCGTTTGACAAGATAATGTTAAAATTATTTTTTACCTTGCTAAAGTATTTCTCTTCTGCATCTTTTAAGAACTCCAATGATGCTCCGAAATTTTTTATATTATTTCTGTTCATATTTTGTTTTCAGAATTGCCTTTTTTCTTCCCTGCCTGACAACTGCTTTAATTTCACAACTCCATCAGAAGCATCTGTCATTTCTTCTCTAAACTATTAAAGATACTTGTAAAGAGAGGATACTGCCTTTTTGGACTATCCTTACTGCTGACAAGAATGGTGGAAAGATTAGGTAAGATTCACATGGGGTGCAGGCAGAGGCGTACAAATTAAGCCTTTTAAAGATTCCTAAGAAATTCTCAGCTAGCTCTTTGCAATTCTAAGAAAACATTTTCCAGAGCAACTGAAGTTTCCACACCTTATTTCCAATAAGCCAAGAAAGTGGCCAAGGCCAGGACCAGGACCAACAACTCTTTAGCACATTTTGAATTATTTTTCTCCCAGGTTCAATTCTCTATATACCACAGTAATGAATCTGTTCACCCTTCCGGTGATAAATTGCAGTCCACTGCTCTTGACAGACACTTCCTGTAGAGTTGAGAGATGATGGGCACAAGTGTATGAAGACACTTAGCTATCATTTTACTTGTGTTCAAAAACTATAACCTACTTGTAAAATAAGAAAAAAAGATAATTATTCCTAATGTTTTCCCTGTACCTATACGCTCCTATCAGTTTTGCAATAAAACAATTATGATCTCCAAAGTTCTGGTCTGCAACCAAATTTAAGTTCCATGGACTTCAATCTCCCCATTTAGATTCAGATCCTTGACATACAAAATAGTGTTCTAAGAATGCTGGCTATTCATATTAGTGAAAACAAAACCTTTGCCAGCAATCTTACCCAGAGACATATGGTGAGCAGCTCAATTCTGGCACATCTCTTATTTGTCTATAAAGCAATAGTCAATGAGGAAGTTAAATGTAATGCTGTATATTCTGTTCAGATCCTGAAATAATTTATTTGCCTCTGCTAACTTAGCAGGAGTGGAAAAATACTGCAGTATTTCCTCAAAACCCTCCACTGAAGAGTAACTGAACATTAGCTCACTCCTTTAAATGTATGAAGAAAGGTGTAATTTGCTAGAAGCATAGTAAAAAAAAAAAATCTGTATCCAGCAGTAAGAGAATCAATAACTAAGCAAAACAGCAAGCTATTACTTAAAATACACATTAAAGCTATTGACAACATCAGCTGCAAGGACTTTGGCCTTGTGCTTTCCCTTTGTCCCTTCCTGGAATGGTGTGGGAGCATGTGAACAGCTCCAGTATTTCTAGAGTACAACCACATACTGGGCTGAAGCACAACTAGGCTTCCTCATACAAGAAATCCAGCAGAAGGCTTGCTTAGTTACAGAAGAGACCTGAGAGTATCAGTGATATCCCACCAAGAAGCATAGGTATGACATTCATTTATATCTCTAATGATTGTAAAGGTTAATTTAAGTCATGCCATGTAGATGTAATGTCACTAAAATACATCCACAGAAAACATAGTGTCAACAGAGTCTGACAGTGTAAACAGAATTGTTTTCTTTCTCAACACTGTATTTTCATGGCTAGCAATTCCTCAATACAGCAGCACACAAAGATAAAGCATATCCAGTGCTGAATTTCCTGAGTGCAGATAACATAATTTGGAAAGTTTACATAGTGAAATATACCCTTTTTTTGTCTTGGAAATAATTTATGATTTAGCAAAAATAAACTACATAAAACTGTCCTGCAGTACTATTTTTACTTCTCTCCTACAAATCAAAGAGGATGGTCACCTTTCTCCCAGTGATAACCAACCAAGTTACAGCTCAAATTAGTATCATTCTTGTTGCACATGTAAAGCTTGAATGAAGTAAGATATCTCTTACTTATCTCTTGTTTCTACAATGTGAAGGTAAATCCATGGTCAAATTAATGCAGAAAAAACTCCTTACTTACTCAAGGGTATAAACCTAGATTTAAACTGGACCTACACAAGTTTTCATTGTTCCACTGCCAGCAGAACTTACTATAACTAGTCATAAAACCACTGTTACTAGCATCAAAACCTTACCTACAAAGATGACTTTATTCCATAATCTATATAATAATCTATAGATAGATAATCTAGATAATAATCTATAAAGCCACAATTTCGCTAAATGACATGAAGGCAAACTTCAAGGTAGATCAGTTGTAATAAGTATAAGGTATTAATATAAGGTCTATACTGAGAAGTGAACAGTTGTAGCACTCCAAAAGTATGAAGATCTTACAATATAGACTCACATTTTAACAAAACCTAGGTAACAAACAAATACTGGGGCCTGGGCAACAAAGGCAAAGTCTGTGTTCTCCCAAGTTCTTAATGAGAGAAGGAGTCAATGGTGTCAGGCAGATGCAGACAATCAGCTGTATTTCCACTGCACTGGAGTCAGGAAGGATGAACTCAGATTAGGAAGGTCAAAATTGGGCTGAGGCAGTGACCTCTGTCAAGACCCATACTTTGCCCTCCTTTCTCCATGCACAAAACCACTGTGACCTGTCAGTCCACATGGGCTCCAACTCTTACCAGCAATCCTTTAGACCCTATGTAACAGACACAGTCAACAGGACTGTATCTTTTGTGCACAGCAGAAGAAAATAAAGAACTGTAGATATGTGGGTGGAATTGCTTTGTTTGAATCTAATGTGACTAATACAAGTCTGTGAGCAGAAGTGAATGAAAAAAATGCCTTTAGAATGAACAAAAAAAAAAAAAAAAAAAGAGGTGTGAATGACAAGACAGGCTTGGAGAAGGAAGGAGACAGATTTAACAAAAATTGATGCAGAGTGACCGGATAAGAAATTTGAAGTGTTGAATAACTGGAGTGAATTTTAAAGGGAAACTGCACATGGGCAACATGTAAGTGCAAAATATAGAAGGCAAATTTATGCAGAATATGTGCTGGAGAAGGAGTGAAGGTATATGTTGAGGAGACATTACAAATAAATGGACTAAGAGCCCAACACAATAATGTCACAAACTACAAAATCAGAATGTTGTCTTGCATTCAAGACAAAGCTAACAACTCATGAGTATATGCAACATTCATTTCTATCTTTAGGGTTTTATTTCAGCCCTGTGTAGCATTTGCTTCAGATTAGCAGTATCCTCAAAGAGCTGGAACCCAAAGGCTATATGGGTACATACTATCCAAGGGACAGAAACCTCATGAATAGGGCTTAAGAGCTGTTCCATCAGAACAGGGTTGCTAGCCAGGGGTGAGCTATGAAGATCACCTGTTCCATAATCCTAACTGGTTACACAACCTGAGTTTCCTAGGAGACAGAGATCCCTATCTCTACCTCCTAAACTGTGGCCAGGCAGTTAGTGTTATCCAAATTAGAAAAAAAATCTGCACCCTGCATTGACTCTTACAGGTTTAAGGAGTGCACTAAATCCACACTTCCTGTTTCTTATACGAATGTTCTAGCTTCTAAAATACTGAAGTATGGGGAAGTAGTATGGGCATGGCAACTGCAATACAAGCCCAGCCTTAGAAAAATACAGCAACTACTCCTAGTAGAGTCTGCTTTTACAGCTGTGTGCTAAGGGATCCCGAAGCAACCACTTCACAGTGTTCGTGCAGGATTCTTCCATCATCCCCAAGCATTATGTTCTCCAACCATTCTCTACTCACAGCTCAGTCATTCTGCAAAGCATAGAATTCCATCTAACCTGACTATTATGGAGTGCCAAGGTAGAGAAACATTTTATAATTTATTTTTCTGTGAGAAACTAGCGTATGCCTGTCAGGCTTGAATCAATACAAATAACATTACCTTCAGACACTCTCTTACCAACTACTATTACTGGCATTTTCACCATGACATGTCATTCATTAGACAGCCTTTCCTAATCAGAGCTCTATATTCCAAACTGTTATACCACTTCTAACAATCACTATTTCAGAATCTGAACAACAGCTTTTTCTCATTAAAAAAAATCTACAAAAGAAAACAACCACAAACACAAAAATAACAGCTCAGCCTATATATTTTATGCTGACTCTGACCATGTAAACATATGCCAGTTGTGCTGAAACATCACTGAACCAGTTTATTCAGGTGAGACAAATGAGAGCAAATTCTTAATATGAAGATCCCATACCAGACTGTCCTAGTACAGGGCCAACTTCTTCCTTCTCATCCTATGAGACAGGACAGGACTGTGCCTAGTCTGACATAAATCTCTGCTAGTCTGGCAAAAGGCACTTGAGATAGAGAGATTTTTACTGGCAAGTCCTCAGCATCTATACATTTTTAACCCTTGGATGGAAGCATTTAGTTATGTCTTCCAGTAGGATAGTTACTAAGAGGCTTGCTCAAGGTCACACAAGGAAGCTGTGAGAAAGTAAATTTGGAAACGTTTATAGGATATCTATACATGTCTTCCTCCCTTTTCTGTTCAGTTACGAAAACCTTATTCTAACAGCACCACTCCTAACTGCTCTGACAAAAAAAAAAAAAGGAAGGTCAGATCCACACGTAACACCTTTGATATTGTTAAACAAATAAAGCATCCTCTATAATTCTTGTTTCTTCTATAGTACAATCAGATACGTTACTTCCCAGAAAACTGGGAATTGTATTTTCTCCTTCAACGTTGGCTAAGAAACATGTATCACTTTTTATTAGGTGATGATTTCAACCAATAAAAATGTACTGAGCTGTAGAACTGTATGACAGGGACAAAATTTGGTACAGTCTTTGAAAATAACATCCCTTATTTCATATTTGAAGCCGTATTTTTATTTCCAGGGATGCAAAGTCAGCACTTAGACCTAGTCCAAATATAAATAATTTCTTATGCACAGATGTGTAACGTTTTATAACTTTTTATTAAAAACTTGAAGTTCCTTAGAGCATAACACTTTACAGATCATGTTGCATAAGCTTTCACACAAGGCTTACATATGGGAATCTTAACAGGTGTGGGAATGAAGACATTAAAACGCAGCAAACAGGAGCTCTGCTAGAGTGAACTGGCAGGGGGGAGGAAGATCTGCACAGCAAACCATACCAAGAACACCTCATAAGGGAACATTTTCTGTATACAGCTGGCAGAAGCATCAGAAGTGCAGGAGTTACCACATAGGCTCTGAACTACCCAGTGAAGAAAGGAATATAGTAGCATAGAAAATGATCAGCAAGATCTGAAAGGCATTAGTGTTTGATAAGGAAGGCAAAACAGGTGGTGAGGTGGAAATTAATGTGGAGAAACTACATCGAGTTCTGAAAGCCACTTTAGTTTAATGATGGCACTCATTACTCTTGGAAAGGCATGATGAAAAGCTGCAAAATAAACAGCAGTGTGTTCCCATTATGGCAGCTGGGTTGAATGAACACCATCCTGTGACAACAGAGAGCTCACCAACTGATGACAAAGCTATCAACACTCCTTGCTACCACTGTTCCCCTGGGAGAGAGCATGGAGGCCTACATGACAATGGGAGGCTGAACGGGAGCAAACTTAATTCCTCCTTTTTCAAAGAGGGAAACCAAGGAATTAAACCAGTCAGCTACACTTAAATTCATGGGTGGGAGGGAAATCATAACAAATAATGAAGTACACTATCTAGTTATCTAGAAATAAACACAGGAATTAATAATAATCACCACAGGCTTTTTTAGAGCAAGTCTTGCCAAATTTCTTATTTCCTTCTTCCTCTGTTCTTGTAGTCACAGGATTAAGTAGCAAATATCTCATAAGTCTAAATCTTTGGCAGTCTCATGTGACTTTCTCACAAATGGGAAAAAACAGATGAAATTACTATAGAATCAATGGAGATTTCTTAAGAGCAGTTTCACTGCCACTACAGAGAACACTTGAAATTATTTTCTGCAGGGGTCCATTTTGGGTGCCTTGCTGTGCAGCACAATGTGGATAAGAAAATAAAGGGATTTGTTGAGGGGGAGGACAAGGGACTCTTAGCAGGATTTGAAGATGTTTATAAATAGATGTGATGCTCTTGGACAGGATACAGTTCAGTAAGGATGAGTAGAAGCAATCATACGTAGGCAGGAACAGTCAGCTGCACAATGCACAATTAGAAACAACCCGTTAGGCAACACCTCACAGGAAATTGCTCCAAGATCACAGAGATGATTTTGCTCACAAAAAAAAATCTCATTGCATAGGTGTCAACAAAAGCCATAAGAAGAAATCCTTCCACTCTATTTATCAACAGCATCCTTTAGTAAAGGGGTAGAACTATTTGAGCCCCAAGATATAGCAGAAGGTGTCAAAAGCATGACCTAGGAAGAAAGAAAGACTGAATGATTTGTGGCTACCTGTTTTAAAGCACATAAGCCTGATAATATACACAAGAATGCAGCAAAGTGAAAAGGAATAACCTGATTCTTCTGTCCACAGTGGAAAATACAAGATGCAGTGATCTTAAATGTCTTAAGGAAGATTCAGATAAGATGTCAGGAAAATGAACTTTCAGCAAAAAATAAGGTCAGTCGGGGATGTTGTGGAATCTGTTGCTGGAGGTTTTAACAAAACTATAGATAAAGGCAGTTGTCAGAGTAGGTCACAGCCTGACATTTCAATATAATTTATCTAATCCTGTACTAAAAAACCAGAATAATTGTCTGGATGTAGCTTTTAGTTTGTTTTGGTTTGGGGTTTTTTTAACAAAAAATCCCAAAATACCAAATAAATGACAAATAGATGTGAATATATGTTCTCCTTAGATTTTTTTCCACACTTCCTGTGACTCCCAACACAATTTGACACACACTACTACAACTCAAAGGCTTTATCAGTCAATTCAAACCATCTAAATTCTGTCCAGAAAAGGTACTATTTATATCACCAAATAAAGTCTGCTTTATGGTATGAACTATACCTAGGTGGAGAACCATATTTCTCGTCCATGAAATTCCGAGCATTTACAAAGCAAACTGTTTCATCAGCTTTTTCATTGTCCTGCATAGAGCAAATTTTCTGTAAGAAAACTAAAGCAAATTCTTAAAATTCTGAATTTCACGGAGCAACTGCAAAGTGATATTTTTTTGTGCTAACAATGTAAGCAATAAAACCTCGACTCTGTATATATCACACCTTTATAGAGTCGCTATCCCACTATGATTCCTTCTCATATGATGGCCTATTTCTTGTCAGAGAGATTAGCTACACTGTGGGAAGATCCACCTGGAAAATGCTTCCATGCAAGACAGTCTAGATAACTGAAACAGGGAAAATTTACTCAAGCAATAACTGTTGGGAGTGTCTACCCTGCTACCTCAACCCTTGAAAGATGACTGAAAAAAGACTGATTTGCATGTACTTTTTTCTTAAAACAAAAAAAGTTTAATCTCTGAACACTGGCTCTCCTGCTGGAATCTAAGCTGCCTGTAGACATCCTGCTGGGTTAATTGATAGGGTAGCAAGGAACAGCAGTCAAAACATATACTGCTTCTGAAAGCCTCAAGGAGTTTGCACATAAATCTGCAACATACAAAAATGGAACCGTGTTAAGCTGCCTCTAGAAGGGACAGCTGCAATCTTCTCCACGTTCATAAAACCCCTCACACCCCATACATTTTATGATTGCCAAACACACAAAAAAAGGCCTACACAACGTAAGGAAATCAAATATACCACATCTCAACATGCAGATTACTTCTGAAAATAATTATTTCATTCCAGAACAAAGGCATACTTCAGTCTCAATAAACTTTGAGGTAAATAGGCAAAAATTAAATTCATATATGGTTTAATTAATGAATTTAAATTTCACTGCAAGTAGCTATGAAGTATGTCTACATGGATGCATTCTTCTGCAGATCACAGAGCAGGCAAGCAAAACTAGTAATACTTTTTATCATTTTAACTCAACAGGAACAGAAAGGCAAAAATCCAACCAAAACCTTATAGCTCTACACAATATTCAAGTTGTATAGAAAAGATGTTTTTCTCTATATTCTCCTAAACAAGAATCCCATAACATCCATATAGAAGATTCAATAACAAGCACGTGTGCTGCTTTATCACAACGATTTGCTATGTACTTTGAACAAATACACTGCCTACTTCAAATAGCACGTCTGGTATAGCTAGTATTCTGTAACTTGCATTAAGACATGTCTGCATGAACTCCTAAAATGCAGATATTTGCCATCTGTAGGAATGACATAGACTTGAGTTCAAAGAACTCTGTATGTCATGAATATTTTTCCAAGAGTACTACTATAAACAGAATGTTTGTAGACATTTAAGAAGCTAACAGAGCCCACTACTAGCTTTATGTTTTAGCCTAGTTGATATCAGTAAGAAAAACACAACATTTTATATAAAACAGACTTGTTTCATGCAAGTTTTAGTACATGCTTCATTGCCCCCCTTTCTGACTTGCTATGTATTCTGAGTACAGTCTACTCCTTTTTTACCCTCATATTTCATCTTCAGCTGTACTGAATTCACCTGAATGCCACAACTTAGGACATAAAGTACCTGTGTCTTAATAGCTTGATTTAGTCAATCCAATGCCCTTGAAATGCAATTCTGCAAGAAAAAGAACCTCTTAATTTAAGGTTGAAACATTTTTCTCCTATCAAATTACTCCAACATGAAATACCTGGCCAACTCTGTAACTAATAATACATATATTCAAGACAAATGTGTTTGCAGTTCATTAGTGGAAAAAGTGTTGGCTTATTTAGGTGTTATTATATCACCAGGGGCTTTATATGTTCCTGTATTAATTCTCAGAAGATGGCTGATTTTTCATTTGTACATTCCACAGTGTAATTCATTTTTGTTTTATCTTCAGAGACATCTAGGCTTGTGATTGTTTTTCTCATTCAGCAGTGAGAACATTCATTTTAGCACAACCACATTCATACAAGAAATAAGATGGAACCTTGATGTATTTCATTTTCTTACAGCCTTCACTGCAGTGATATACTGAGAGGGGAGAGTAACATGTAATAGCTGGTTCTCGCAGTGGCAGTGGGAAGACTCATGCTGGTTGTTTTTTTTTCTTCCGTATCTTCTCCTCTCCCTCACCTGGCTGTGCATGTTATGGGCAGTTCAACAGCAACAAAAATCAGATTTTCTTCAACACCTGTCAAGGCTAAGCAGTTTGCCCAGCAACAGACTGGTAAATGGAAGAGGAAAAAAAAAAAAAAAAGTAAAAATATATAACCAGCAGTCTGTCCATGCTTGAGCTCTAAGCTGTTTTGATCAAAATTGTCTTCAGAGACGGAATCTGGAAATTATTTTTCATGTGTGAAAGTCAGAGGAAAAGTCATGCTAGCGAACTTCACATACAACACATAAACCTTATAGAAAATAATTTGTGTTCTTTGTTCAAGTCATCCTTGTGCCCCATTTTCATTTCAAGTACGTATCGTGTGTGCCAGTAACAGGAAATCACTTGGAAGTTATAAACTAAGCAGTCAGATTTTCAAGATTGTCTTTTGTAACTGATGAAGTTCATTGTTTCAGTGCTTTGATGCTGCTGATCCTGTCTCAGGCAGTTTTTTATTAACTCTGTTCATGACTTTATCTTGATTCTATGATTCTGTGATCTTCACCACCCTTGACTATTAAGAGCCAAAAAGTAGCATTTTGGATTTTCCTCTCACCATTGCTACACCAAGTAAAATACAAATTAAAAGAAACAAATCTGAAAATCAGAAATACTACTGGTTTTGGTGACAGCTAATTATGATTTAACAGAAAATTATTGACCAGCTATCTAGCACACGAGATCACTGTTGTTTTGAACAAGTAAATGTGTTTGTAGGCTGCAGAATACAACTTGTCTCCCACCAGATTTCTGCATTTGTCTCTAGAACTGTTCCACACAAACAAAAAACCCCTAATGGGCCCATTTCATATTAGAACCATTAATCCTAAATGCTCTCAGATGAAAAATTTTCAGAAGCCTATTTTGATCTACTTGTTAGAGAGCCAAAATCAGGTCTTAAGCACATTAGGTCCTAAGGAGAGGAAACTGGCAGAGAAGCTGGCATAGCATTTCAGGCAGTTGTAGATGGATGGAGGCACTGGCAGTAAACAATTATTGCAGTCCTGTAAGCAAAGGTTTCCCCAAAGCATGTTCAATCCAAACTCAAAAGACAGTTATCATTTTCCTCTTCCAGATTTCACAGGGATGTATTGGATGTGTTGTCTGACACCTAAGAACTATACAAGGACAGGAGGCCAGGGACAGGTAGACACATTCTGTGTCACAAAAAACATTCAAGGACCCCCCCTTCCACCCACTCTCAAAGTTAGAGTGCATATCTGCTACCCCATTCCTCTTCCTTAGCATCACTCATCTCTGCAACTAAGTTTAGCACCTTGTTAGCAGAGCTCTCCATGGGTAGGACCCAGTTACACTCTTTTCTTACTTAATTGTTAATATTCTCTTATATGCCAACCACTTAGGAACATAAACATATAAGAGAGAAAAGGATGCCTCATGAAAAAAATCATCATCATCTGCTTTTCAATGGGAAACACAGAAGGAAGTAACCCAAAAATCAAGATAGCCAAGACTTTTCACCCTTTTAAAAAAGAGCAGTATGAAAAATTCTGCAAGGCCTGGGCAAGCCCAGGAAAACTCAGACAATTGGCAGGTCCACAGCCTGTTCACATCCAGACTCAAAAGTGTTATGATGACGTTTTTGAAGAGTTAGACTATTTTAAGCACTGGATGCTTCTGGCATTGTGCAATGTATTTGCTATGTCTGGATCTTTACCTCAAGGCTCTTTAACTGTGATTAAAGAGGATATAGTTTCCAAAGAGAAGGCAGAAAGCTCCTGACTGCAGGGACCTTGTCTGCTGGCAGAGCTCCAGGTTCAAAATTGTC
>NW_009952798.1:2220371-2222582 GCF_000747805.2 Chaetura pelagica
TCTGGAAGCAATTCCCATTGAGGTCATGATCCATTTCCACTACTCAAAGTTTAACAAACACTGTAGCACACCTAGTGGGAGGGCAGACTAGAATGGAGGTCAGGAAGACCACAACCCCATCCATGCATGCAACACCATACAACTAAATTAACAGATACAATGAAGAACACCAAAGCATAGAACAAACTGTATTACAGAACAATCATCTTCCCTACAAAAGAGTTTTGCACATGGCTTCTGTGTTGATTTCATCACTTATACTTCAACTATACTTCATGTCTTTAATTTTTTTTTCAGAACTTTCTTATTCTCTTTTTCTTTAAAATAAACTCACCAGAACTGGGAAGAACAAGTTTTGTTTCTGTACACAGAATAGATTGCCACAAAGAGACTTACATTGTCACATAACCCACTTCGTTATTTTCAGACTAATTTAATTGTTAAGATTGATTTAATTGTTAACAATTGTTAATTGTTAATAGTTTAGCTATATTTTGACATGAACATCAAGACTTCCCTTTCAAAGTGTGCTGACTGCTTAAAACAAACTCCATATTGGTTCTCATATGTGTAATAAAAACTCCGTTTTATCCAGAAAAATCAGAGGAATGTGCTCCTTGAGACACACAGTTTAACGTGGCTCTTACAGACATAGTTCAGTGGTGGACTTGGCAGTGCTGGCCTTGATGATCCTTAGTGTCTTTTCCAACTTAAATTGTTCTCTGATTGTATGATTCCTTCAAATATTCCTCAGCTATTTCTATATTCTAAGATACATTAATGATAACTTTCTGAGATGAGGCTTGAACCACAGGAAACTTAATTTATGTCTAAGGTGACTGATGGCTTCTTGAACATAAAAGGCTTTGACCTGCCTGGCCTGGTTCTGAGACAAGTTATAGAGCACTCAACTCACAACTAGAAGTTCTACTGCTCCAGCAGCCAACAGTATATATTTTGGTCTCCAGGCAAAACGTCATAGTTTCATAAAAAGGGTAAAAATACTAAAAGATACTGAACACTGTATAACTGACTCTTCTATAGAAGTGGAAAAAGGCATTCAAGAGCACATATGGGAGAAGAAAATATTCTCAACCTTCCAATGCACAACAGAAGCAGGTCTTCAGATCCATACAGCTGCAAGCCTTCCACAGCTCTGAGGCACAAGGGCATCAGGCACAGCTTTAGTTCCCAAGAGGATGCTCCCTATTAAGCACTAAGCTTGAAAGCTCATGGGTTCTCAGGTGACATTCATATATACCTTTGTATTGTTCTGCTGCTTTAGACTTTTCTAATGCAAATGGCTCTTACTGACAACCAAAGAAAACCTGTACAGACTCTCCTATCTACAGGCACAGTTTATGTCGCTCCAAAATAGCACTTGAAATACAGAATACCTGTGATCCTCTCTCATCTATCTCCCTTCTCCATGTTATTAACACTGTTGCTTCTTTTTTCTCTATAATGTTCTCTGTTCTACCAGAACAGAGAGCGATATATATCCAAGTGTCTCCAATAGGCCATCTCAGTAGCTTTCATGTAGCTTCACACATCTATGAAACAAGTATGATCTGATCCTGCTAAAGATCAAATTTCTTGGCCAGAGTAATTAGGCACAACAATCATAAACAAGGATTGTGTTCACGTTTGAGGTTGTACTTCGTATTCTCTTTGTGTGTACTCTCAATTCTTTACTCTTTTCCCACATCTCTTGAATTCACTGACACTATTATTCAGTTCCCTTAGATCCACAAGCAGTTCACAACACTTGAAAGTACTCAATTTTTTCCTCTATGACCACAGATTATTTTTTTTTAACATCTGCACCAGCGCTTTCCTATTGCAAAATAATTGCAGGCTTCAATAAATTTACTTTGCCTGTGTATCTGGAAAGAAGACAAGATCAAAAAGACAAACAGAGCAACTAAGACTCACCTATCAAGTCCCTTTTTCTTCCTTGTTGCTAAACTCACTCTTAAACACTCCTAAACATACAGAATATTTTCTTCTCTTTTCTAGTAGTTTATCATCTACTCCAGAAGTTCAGGATGTAAAGTTCATACAGATTTGCAAAGGAGAGAGATGTGTAGTTCTCACAGCTGTGTATTGGTTAAATTTACATTAGCTAGCCCATACAAAATTTACTGCTTATAAATTCTTGCCCAGTAATAGGAATGAGTATAATTAATGGAAATTAACACAAAGGATTTC
>NW_009952798.1:2222612-2247752 GCF_000747805.2 Chaetura pelagica
AAAAAAGAAAACCAACAAAAAAAGCACTGCTTGGTATCTCCTGGAATACTTGGAAGAATATTTATTTTAGCTGGAGTGTTAAACATGGGGAATCGTAATACAGCCTTTTGGATTCTGCCATTATTTGGACTCTTAAAAGGTAGAACTTATCTCTGTCTCTCCTGAACACAAAACTATTCAGTAAGGAAATAAAATTACAACAACAGTTACTCCAAAAAAAAATGCCATACACCCATATACCCCATCTAGATAGTCTCTGCATAGAAAATACCTGTGGAAGAAGCCTACACATGCCAGTGAAGTAAGACAATTTTTAAAAGCTTTTCTATTACCTCAAAGGGAATTATACAGTAATAATAACAAAGCTGTGCCTTCTTAATGTTAATTCTGGGTACAATTCACAGGAATTGTGTGCTTGTAGTGAGTAAAGCCTGGCCTTAAAGTAAGAAGTAATAATTTAAAAACATTAAACATTCATTTACCAAAATTGCTCTTGTCCAAGTAGAATAGAGTCTGACCTCAGCTATATTACTATAAGTTTATAACAATATTAAGTTCCTGAAACTACTTAAGATTTAAACCAGTATAAAGTAAGTCAGCTCAGGATATAGAAACTAAATATTGAAGTCACTAAACTAAAATAGAAGGCAGAAAACCTAAGCTGGCAATTCTTGAAACAGTCACTACAGAGCCCCTGGGTTACACAGATCTATTGATACTGATTATAATAGAGACATTGGACAGAAAGTATTAATAGGAAGCAAGCAGGACAGTAAAAAAGAATTGCCCTGCCATGTGGATCATTTATGATCCTCGATTATTTCCACAATACAGAATGTCACTAAGAAGTAATCCTCTATTAAGAGGAGCCTGCAGTAATCAGAAAATACATCACAAACTTTAAGCATGCACAGCTCAGATATGTTTTTCAAACTACCCCTCTCTTACCATTTCCAATTATTCTCAAAAACATTGTATACCTGAAAGCCATTTGGATAACATTAGTATTATCTTATTAGGTACCATACTACAAAAATAAACAAATATAAATACAAAATAGGTATCATTAGGTACCATCCAGGGCTTTTTTTTTTTTTTTAAATTATGTCTCATTCTCTGTTATTGAGAGTTTATGGATAAGAAGTTGATCATGTACAGACTGAATACGATGACATAGTTTGCATTGATTACAGTCCAGATGTAGTTCATTAAGTCGACAAAAGACAAAAACACAGCTTCTGTGGCTCATCCTGTGTGTCTTCTGAACATGCATAAGGAGCTCTGAGCCCAGCAAAGCAGCCCAAGGCCCAGTGTCAATCATCTGATGCACTCTATGTCCAGAGAAGCAAGCCACTTCTCAGTGCAACAAGATCAGCACAGTGTTCTATCTGTAAGGAAACAGTACTCCAATAATAAATGTTCTGAACTAAGCAGAAGCCTGCAGCCACTGCACTGTGTTGTCTCATCTTTCTCCAGGAAAGGTGGTGTCTCTCCAGCTACAGAAACTCCCCAGGAACCCCATGCATTCCAGTATGCAGACCCATGCTGACTGCCTGAGAACTTCCAGATGAACTCACTGCCATGACTATTATTATAGTAAATCAAACCCAGACACCTTTCAGAAAAGAAAGTGGAGTGGTTTGTAATTCTTTGTGGTCTTTTAAATATTAGAGCATGTTGAAAAAGTTTCAATGTTCATTTCCGAAGTCCACAGTAATATCAGTAGATATCAGCATATGGAGGTATGTAAGTATGCCTTTTAGAACTATAAGGTGGAAGGATCAGAATTCCTCTTGGTAGCTTGACTGAATTCTACCAAACTGATTACCTCAGCGTTGCTGAGATTTTAGGTATTACAGCTAACCAGCCAGTGTCTGTAGCTGTTTTCAATCCAAGTTTTATAAAATCATCTTAATTACATTTATTTTGGATCAGTAGATATCATGTTAATGCAGCAACACATTGATTTCTCCTGTATTAGTTCATTAGAAACCCTGGTGACCACCCATAATTTTAAAATCCCCCCAGAGATTTCAGGATCTTACTCCATTTTGCAGCGGACCAGAAATGAAACACAGAAAGGGAAAAACCTTTGTCAAGAGAAAAGAGACATTGCAAAGAATTACAAATACCAAACTCACTAGACTGTGTTGGTTTAAGCCTCATGAATCAAATAGAACAGGAACTTCCATCTGAATTCAACACTAATACTGTATTTGGGTAGAAGTCAGTCTGTCCATTTTAAACTGTTAAAAAAATGTACTCAAACATAACCTTTAACAAAAAATCCAACTAACTCAGTTACCCGTATCAGAAATGTCATAGCTTGACTGTCATTTCAGAGTCTAGATTCTGTAGCACAGAATTTCTCATTATTTCACCTTTAAGCTAAATCATATAACCTACTTTAGAGGGCTGTATCTGTCCCACCCATTTATTACTCTGTATCAGATGCTCTCTATTTGTCTTCCTTGCAAATGTGAGGAACTCCAATTATTTAGGCCAGAAGAATTATAATTAAAATAAGGGCAAGTAGTCACTTCATCAAACCACTCTTTAGTCCTAGATTCTCAACAGATGCACTCAAGTCTACATGATGTCACTGCACCTTCAGCAGCCCGGAAAATATATATTTCTTTAAAAAATGTAGGATAGAGAGTCTGATCTTGCAGCCTCTGCTTAAGAAAAATTCAACCACATTTTCAAGTTAGCCTAAGGAAAAGCTGAAGGATTAAGGCTCACAGAATTCAAATTAGTTCTAAATCACTTTGCTTCTCTTTTGAGTACTGAATGTTTCTACTTTGAACCTAAACATAATCCTGAATTTGTACTGTATTTTCTTGATATAAACCCAAAAGAAGTAAGTCCAAATACAGGCCTGCATGGGAGTGGTGGTTCTCCAGCAGTCTCTCATCTGACCACTTTTCCATCACTCAAATTCTACTCTGGTACACAAGATCCTGCTTTAATAATCACATTGCTTAATGCACAGTAGGTTTTCTGAGGTTGCAGGCAGTTACAACAGCCATACCCTGAACCACTGGTGCACAGAAAGAAAAAAATAAGTTGTAGTATAAAGGTCTAGCAAGGACTCCTGTTTGTACAGCAGATTATAACTGAAATTATCTTCTGCTTTACCATATCTTTAACTAGACCTAAACAATTATAATATACACTATTATTGATTATACCTGAAGATCAATAGTCTCTCATAATTCTCACTCTGGATGCAAGAAAAGACAGAATTCTGTTCATTTGCCCCAAAATCCAAAACACTTAGGTTAGTTCACACAAGAATACTTTAAAGATGTGCAAGACTCTCATGACTGGATTTTCAGCAAAAAACAGCAGGATTTGAGTGACTACTTCATTCCTTTTACATTTAGAAGACATAAAAACACCTCTGTTTCTTTGAATTTCATCCATTTATCACAGTTGCAGAAAATGCAAGTAAGTACAAATGGTTTCTCTGTGAGTTTTGGCTACATCTTCAGTTTGCCAGTGTTCAAATTTCCAGCAGAAGTTTCAATACCTTTTTAAAATTCAAGTCTCCCTCTATAATTGCACCTCTAATTAATTACTGAACATCAATTTCTTGATATTCTCTCATGACACTAACACCAGGTGGATTCTGAGGCTATCAGCACCAGGCAGCTTTGACATTAACCAAAGAACATGCTCTACCGTGTGGGTGGGGTTTTCCCACCCCCACCTTGTCCTTTGATTTCTCCTTCTTTCAAATGGGAAAGGCATGTTTTTTTCTCAGAGGTCTGGCCTCCATGCATAGATGAAAAAATCGCAGTTGGGGAGATGCAAACTGCTTGCAGCTTAAAGTCATGCACCACATACAGACAAATCCAATGCAAGAGATGAGCTGTCAAAGTACTGTGCATGCAGTGGCAAAGTTGATGGGGGATACCATGTCCTTCCAACCCCACACCCAGAATACATAAAAAAATGTGAACAGAGGAATATCAGCACTTTCAGGTGGGAAGGGGAAAGGAAAAGCCTCTTCACCCAGTAAACAAACCATATAGATACAGGAAAAACAGAAGCAATGGCTAAATGACAGAGCTATAATCACAGAACTGCCCAGGTGGCTGAAAAAAGAAATGTCACTGTTTTCCACTCTCTTGGCTACTGAGGCTCATTAGTTGCTTGCTTTTTTAAATGCATGCATGAATGCATAACGCAAGCAGGGATGTACTACACCTCTTAACTACGTCATCTCAGTAGCTAATTGTCAAAAGCATTCATTTGCTTTCTGATTTGAACTTTCTTACTTCCATCTATTGGATCTTGTCACACTCCTTTGTACTAGAATAAATATTTTTTTAAGTACCTGTGTCATAATTCTAAGTCCTAGCCTTTTCCAGATAAGCAACAATGACTGAGCTCCTTAAATTTTCTATCATAATGCTTGTTTTCTTGACAAGAAATAATTCACCTCTACCCTGAACTCCTTTTAATTTTCAACATACTTTTTAAAGTTTCTGTCATACAATGAATCTGCCAGTTGATAGGTAATAATCTCATTTGAAAACTTGGCTCCAGTTTCTGGAGTAGAGCACTTTGGTGAACAAGTTTCATGCTCAACACAAAGCCAGCTCAAAAAGCAAAGCAAACAATCCACTTCTTCCATTTTTTAAATGAGAAATGCCATTTGACTGCAGGAAGGAGTCTTCATTCCAAAATTAAGAATTTTTAAACATAAATTTGACATGTATTACCATGAAGACAGTACTGGTAACAACAAAATGGTCTGCAGTAAAACAGCTTAAGGGCTTTGCTTTGTTTCCTGGAAGAATTATTTCCCATAAGCTAATTATTGGGTTCATAAATACCTCCAATACTGCCCTTAACTCCTTCAGTTTATAACCCACCTTCTTAAAACATTTTAGAATACAACAGTAGCCAGGAAGCAATCCTAAAAGACTTAAAAATGGAATAATTAAAATGGCTTCACATGGCTACAGTCCTTTAACATACCCTGAAGGCATATAATCAAAACAAAATAAGTAAATCTTCAATTAGCATAACTTTGCAATAGGACACTGCTTTTCTGTGCGTTCACATACTAAAGTTCTGTTGTCAACTCTCAGATTACCATATTGCTGGAGTCTTGTGGGCAAAAAAAGTGTCTCTGAATTACAGCCAGCACTGCTACAGGCACGCTAAAGGCACTGTTAACACTAAGAACAGCAGCAGTAGCAATATTTTTTTAGTTTGAAAGGTGCAAATACCACAAAATTTAATTATAATTCCATTTTTATTGTAGTTGTTACCCAATACTCCTGAAATAAATGGCCTAATTTCTGTTCCAGCTGAACAATATACAGATGTCTCTTATACAGGCACAAGGTCCCATGTAAGGAAAAAGGAAGTGTGCACCTACTACAGTATCTCCCCCCCCAAAAAAATCACTGAGATCACTAAGTTTCCTTTTATCCAAAAGTGCTTTACCATTTTGTCCTATCTTATCGCCCCTGCAAATATTCATATTGCAGATGTGTTAATATTTAGGTTGCTACAAAGTGATGCCTGATGTAAATCTTACTTAAACTCTTACTGGAAACAGTCCTTTATGTCACAGAGTCAGACAATAGTTTTACTACTCATTGTGACATTGAGGTACTATTTTTTAGTTACATTTCAGATATGATAATCAATAGCAAGAAAATTAAAAGCTTGTTTCAACCCAAAGGAGTTGCCACACTTCTGGACAAGGAAGAAAATTTCTTGGAGACAGTTATCTCCTGAAAGGCTTCAAAATGGCAGGCTGGCTAGAAACAAACCCTCTCAATGCCAACAAGTTCCTTCAGTGGATGCAACCCAACCCTAGAAGCAGGCAGAAAGCTTACATGACAAGTTAGATGGATGAAGGGACATCTATCTGGATCGGGGGGAAAGAGGGCTGAGTAAAAAAAAAAAAGAGTGCTGAGTGAGCAACTGAGTAACAAATTAATGATATCATTGAAAATGAAGGATTTTTAAGTCAGTTTAGAACACTGAGGCATCTCCATGCAGGGTCACAGAAATGGTAGAATAGGAAGAGGGAAAGTCACAGGGACATGAAGCCCATAGCAGGGCTGTGGGTGGGTCCACATTAGCCAGCCTGTTTACAAAACTAAAATCTGAAAGCTCTGAGAAGTTTGACAAGCATATGCTAACAACTTTGAGGTGTTTGTATAAAGATGAATTCTTGACCTCACTTCCCATTTTTCAGAGACATTTCTGTTGGCAATCTGCTTTCTATCTGAAAACTCAAGACCTTCTAACCCCATTCTGAAAATTGCCAGTTAAAAACATCTTAATATAAACCGTCATCCCAAGTATGTTTGCCTCTTATATACTGCTAGCACTCATACAAGTTAGGTCTATATTTGTAAATCAGAGTCAACATGGGTCATTTAAAAAATCCTTTTAAAAGCACAGATTAATTTCCCATCTGTCCTATAAACTTCAACACTGAAGAATTACATGGCTATACTGTACTTTGTCTCATCTCTAAAAAAAAAGGACAGAAACATAATCATATTTCATTTAAAGCCATGTTCATTACTTTGACTACACTTAACCATAAATTAATTCATACTTGTATACAATTGTTTGTCTCCAAACAGATGGTGGTGACTCAACATTTTGCCAGTGGGGCTATGAATATACCCTTACTCTAATTACAGAGCAAATAAATTATTATCAATTAAATGTGCATATGCTCTCCAAACACAGATGCAAGTGTCACAAATTCAGAACAGCTTCAGTCCCAATCCAGGTCCATACTTTTTGTCCAGTAATCAAACCAAATCTCGATCTTTTCACAGTAAGTTCCCTTTCTTTCCAAAGCAGGATACCATTAATGCATCTTCTACAATAAATAGATATGACAGCTTCTCAAATCTCCAAACAAGTTCTATTGAGATTAAAACCTCCCCATCAAATATTACTCCAGAAAACCATGAAACTACTCATCAGGCATACAATGCAAATTAACTAAGACACAAAGAACATCTCTAGTCTCCCTCAGTTATTTTTGCTTTGGGGGTTGTTGGTGTTTTTAAAAATTATTCAGGCTTTGCCTAGCTTATTTTCTTAGAAGTAATTTACAACATTTTAGAAAAATTCAGTCACAGAAAAGAAGATAGAACAAATTCACTTCTGTGATTGAAAGTAGGAAGCAATTTTACACCTAACACACCTGTATTGCCTCCAAACACAAAAGCTTCTGCCAACATAGCTAAATATAGAGAAAAAACAGCATGTGGAGATACACGCATGCCTGATTTTAAATAAGTATGTTAAGATTCTCCAAACAGCTTCAAAGGGCCAAATATTGAGATAGGATGGGTAGTGAAGATCTGAAACCAGGAGAAAAGATGCTCTGCTCAAGGTAAATGAAGTATGCTATTGAAGAGTGTTCAAGAACACTCCAGAAGAGAAGTATGTTATTTTCAGAATCTGCTAGAGAACCAGACACATATCCCTTGAAATAACAAGGAATTGTGCAGTCATGAGTGAGAATTCAGGCTAGAGAGCACTACTTGAAATAAAAGTGTGATCGTAGCTGGACAAGTAATTCTAGAATTTACACTTCCCTGGCTCAGAAATACTCTCCAAGCCTTTGCAAATGTGACATTTATTATGTTTGACATAATTAGTAGATCAGATAACACAAACCCACATTAGCTGCCACTTAAAACATTGTCTTGGTTGCTGGCAGCCTCATGTCAGAAGGCTCAAAGAACTATGCTATAGTGTTCCCAGAATAACAACTCCCACCACACCAAAACTCACCCAAGCCAATTGTTCCCTGATCTCCCTGTCTTGAGAAATTAATATTCATGTATTTAGATACTGTCACTGAACTCTTTCAGAATTTTTAACTATCTAATCAATTAACTGACAAAAAGAACTGTAAGTGACCTGCTCCCAAAGCAAATGAAGTGTTTGCCAACACTGACACCAAGCGACTGAAGTCAGAAAAATAGAAGCAGGAACTGCTATGTAAAAAGGTTAAAGCATTTCATCAGTATACTCTGAAAGGGGCAAATCTTACAAATACTCATAAAAAAGAAATGAAGATCTGTTTTGAGATCTGACATTTTTACAGAAGCCATGCATCAGGGACAGAAATTATGCCCAGCATTAAATACATCTTAACACTGATTTAACCTTGATCTTGGAAGCACGAGTCAAAGGCTGCATGTGCTTCAAAGTTTACTGCAATCTAACCTTGTCAAATCATTTTTAAAGAAAAAAAGAGTGGCTTGTATGCACAGCCAATGTTTGATTCCGTTAAGTTAGGTGTATTTAGGCCAAGTCAAAAAAATCCAAATAGTAGTTTTATGCCCTTTAATCCAAAATAAATTTTTCTCTGTTAATGCAAAGTTGAATACTTTAAGTCTCACCTCCTTGCTTTACCCATCTTTCTCTGTTGAGGAATCAAAAAGCATGCAGTCCAGCATCACGTGCACTACACAGAACTGTCATCCTTCCTACTGGCTTAAATGATGACAGGACAGAAAGCATATAACCCTACTGATAGAACAATAATTCTATAAAACACACCAGTTTTACCACCCACCATGATTATGCCCATTATTTTAAGTCTTCCTATCAAGCTTTCATGTTCTTACCTGCTGACGTTTATATGCCAAATAATCAAGATTCTCCAGATCTTTCTGAAACTTCTGGTAGGTTTTCTGTAGATCAGATTTACTGGATACATTTCTTAAAGATTCAAATGTTCTTTGAACCTGTGATGGTAATAAGAAAAACAACAAATAGCATCATTCATACAGTTGCTAAAGAAAAACAAACAACAAATAGCATCATTCATACAGTTGCTGTATTTTTCACTGTATTAGGATTTTATTCTGCTAAATACTAGCATTAGAGTACAGTTGAATTTTACCTTGTGTGCTCTTCATTCAAATTACTTTAACCAATAGACTTAAAAGTCTATTCAAGTTGTAGCTTAGCTCTACATCTTTATGTTAAAGGGTAAAGTCATTGTTCATCATTGCTACCATGTTAAGCTGTTACAAACAAATAGATAGATGAGTATTTGTGGAATAAGTAATTACGTTAAAGGCAGCTGCTGTCTGATTTTTCAAAGTCTAGCTTAGTTATTACTTTTCAATAACTTATCTTTGCAGTTGCTCTTCATAGCATACTTTACAGAATCCCAAGGAAACAGCTTCCATACTAGACAAGTTGCAGCTTCTTTGGTCTGATGGCTTAGTTGAAGTCAGTATCTAATTTGCATCTAAAGGATCCTAATCTAGAACTTGGTATAGGCCACATTCCTCAACAGCACAAGAACACCTTCAGCAGACAAAATTCTCTCCAAGTTAAATCAGATTCCCTTGACAAGCCTGGGAACCTCAATATGGGCCATTAAAGTATTGGCTTGTCAACTAAACAGAAGGCCGGGCCACAAAAATATGAGATCATAAATATGGAGTGCAAAGTAGTTAATCCCTCACAATTCAGAGATGCAGAAGGAGACATCATTAAATATGGAGTACAGTGTCTTATTCCTGGTAATAATCTTACAATCTCCATATAAACACAAGAAGGTATGGGAGGCAGCAGATACTGCTTCTTCAGTTTAAGCTTAGACAAGCCCTATACCTTTCCTGTCGTTTGCCTGGGAGTCCAGTTAAGTCATAAGTAACCAAATCTCCTGCTGCACATACTTTACTTGGCCTCCTTCTGTGTACTTGGTCCAGATTGAGGGCCAACACTGTGAGAAGCCAGGCTGTTATTCAAGAATAAGGAGAAATGGCTCTTTTCTAGGTTGTCTAGAGCGCAAAAGTGAAAGAGTCTGTGTCTTTCAGAATATCAGTATTATCATCTTCCACTGTGCAGGGCAGCAAAATAGCACTGAACTATTCAGACCATTTGTGAAGTATTTCTCTTTATTTCCATATGTATTAGCATAAGCTGAATTAAGGATGAGAAGCACATTTCCACTCTGACACAGGGAAGCCATTCATGAAAAAATACCCTCCTGGTCTAACAACACACTGCTTCTCTAAGACCAAATTATCTTAAATTACTATTTTAAATCACCAGGAGATGTGGTTTGAAAAAAATAATTTGAAACCTCTCTTAAATTTCTATTACTGATCACATATACTTGTGAGAAAATAGTTGCTCTCCCAATATTTTGTGACAACAGAAGGAGCAACGTGCCTCTTTGGAGAGTTTTATGGAGAGTAGGTCACAGAACCTTCACCATTCAGGAAATAAGAGATTATTTTGCTCTCATTTCAAGAGGATCCAAAGACATGCATTTTGATGATAAAGCAGATAGTCTTTGTTTTGCACGCATTTCTTAATTTTTGCCTCCCAAAGCAAAAGCAAATTATAAAAGAAATTTCTTTAGAAGAAAAGGATCTTTGCACACTTTTGAGATACAAATATTTTTTTAACAGAGAAGCTACTCTGAATTATAGTGATTTCATTACTATCCTACCAAGAAATTATCTGCCAAGAGAAATTGATTCTCCAAGGTTATTTTACCTACAGTTTGCCTTCCAAGATTAGTGCTCACAGAAGGAAATTTCAGAGCGTCACTTCCACATTACACTCATGTAAGCACAGCACTTCAAAGTTAAGGAAGTGTTGCTGCACAAGTATGACACAGTAACAACTACTCCGAAGGAAACAATTTAACATGCTCTTTTTTTCTGCTTTGTTCAAATAGTCTACTGCAATGGAGTCCTTTAAATTCCTGCATGCTCCAATCAGCTACAAAATCCAAATAGTATTTCAGAATAGTTGTCTGCTTTTTTAATATCCCATCTTCCAACTTTGTCAAAATAATTTTCCAACTTCACCAGACATAGTACAGATTTCTCAAACTGGTAATTTCATTAATTCCTTATTAAGCTATGCTACAAAGCACCTTTGCAACACAGATGTCCCAGGCTTTATGCTTACAACTTACTTCATTTGGACATTCTCACAACTTTTCATTTCTTATTTTTTTGAAAAATCAGTATATAACTATCTTTTACACTATGCATGTTAAACCAAACTAGACAAATTCTATGTTACTTAAAGAATGCCTTATCGATTCAAAATAAGGCCTACTTCTTCCACTCCCCCTCTCCTTATGCCTGGGTTGTGCAAACAGTTTGTATAAAGCTTAGCACTAAGTACAGATAAATTTGCTCTTATCACTATTTTGTCCTGGTTTGTGTAACTGACAGGTTGCTGCTTACCTTCTCATAATCATCTCAGGGATACAAATAGATATCACTGTTGTCTAAGGCATCTTTTCCCAGATTTAGGAATCTTTTCTTCAATTCATACCAAGGAAAAGCTGGTATTCTCACTTCCCATGTCTGTCTACCCACCCTTACATGCACAGCTTTCAATATGTCAAAACCTGATCCCTTCCAGGCAGGAGTTTTAAGAGGACAATCTATTCCCTCCTATTGCTGTGGACAGGCATGATTTTCCTTTGCTACTATGACCCGTGACTCTATTCAAAAGGCAGAGGCTGAGCAGTAGGGAAGGCCATGTACCACTACTGAGGGTGAGGAGCTGCTCCTACTGTACTCTAAATCATGCAGACACTCTGGAAGAAATGGAAATTATCCTACCTCAAATCTACCAAGCATGCTTTGCTCACTGAGACCCTTCTAGGATACTAGATAAGACATGAAACAGTAAAAGACAGACAGAGTGCCTGTAGAAGAAGCAAAACTAGAAAACTCTTGAGAAAGTCCTGAGGGAGCTGACCCACATCTCATCTTGGATGTGACAGCAAAAAACATTTTCAACACACACAAAGAAAACACTGAGGAGTCTACTGCAGACAAATAGAGGTACCAAGCTAGAATTAAGACTGATGAGAAGGCTCTACACTGCAAAGAAGCAAGGATTGCCTTTGTTTTCATGCCTTTTCATTTAAATGTGTTTTTAACCCAGCAATTGTGTTTCTCTCTTGGAAACATATACACTATATTCCACTTGGTTTTCTTCTGCTATGGTAAAATGGGTCCAGAAGCCTTCAGGCTTATTAATTTTTAAGAAATTCTAGAACAGCAGTACCTGAAGCTGGCCACTTAGAGTCCCTTCAAAGACGTGTTTCTGACCAGCAAGTAAAGGCTAATGCTCTTTTTTTCCCACTTATTCCCATGCTAAGACCAAAACCAGATATTACACAAACAGAACTGCAGGGCCTGGGAAGTTTCTTCTTAGTAACAGTTTGTTAGAAGAGACTCATTAAGAATATGGCTGTTTCAAGGGAAGCCCTAGGGGTTGTAAAGCAACGAGTCATTAGGCAATTACAAAGAAGCAATCAAGAGGCCAAGAACAGAAGTGGATTCAGGTTCCTTCTGCACTCAAAAAGATGCTTACTTTGACAAGTCCAACTCTTAAATGTATTTCTTTAGAAGCTGCTTCTCCTCTGTCATTTATTGCACACTACAGACAGCCACATAATTTGCAGAGTGCAATGTTATACACCACAGCCCTGATTGCAATCTGCATCCCACATGGCATATACTGACCTCAGACTGGTAGCAAGAATCCATCTCTGATGGATTATATGAAAAGAAATCTGCGTATGAACCAAAGAAGCCAAATCCTCTCCCAAAGACTTCTGTGAGCAAAAGAGTAACACCCCTTATTTTCAGAGATTTCTCTTGCCATGGGAATGATTCATGCCCACCAAAGGGAAGGTGTGAAGTTTCTGCTCACTTTCAATTTCATACCTGGCCTTGCATCCCCAGAGTAGCTGACATTATTTTTGCCCTTTTTTACTGCTGACTGCATGGTATTGGAATACCCAAACAGTCAGAAGGCAATGAGGGGAGCAAGTAAAATTCTAGTTCAAGCAGAGTTATGTGAGTCAAATCAAATATCTAAATCTGAAGCATAAATAACCCTGAGATGACTTTCTTTTATGTAACCATACTGTTTTTTTCCTGCTCAAAACATTTTTAATGCTGATGAATATTTTGCAGCCAAGGGAGGAAAAGACAGCACTATGCCCACTGGGCCCAAGTTCATAAGTTGCTTCTTATCTGTAGCCATTCTCATATATTTCTTTCATGGCAAGAGTTTTAAATAATTCTAAGCAAGCATTTTATAAAGATCACGCTGTCTGAGGCATTCATGAAAAATATGAAGACTTAAACAGTAAATCTACAAGCATGACAAGATGGGGAAAAAAAAGCAGATAAAACATGTTGGCTCAGCATGATCTGAAATACATTAGAGACAGACTGCCAATGCAATTTGAATGAAATTCTCAGAACTTGTTACCTTCTTGCTATTCTCCTCTGATCAATACATTCAAGTAATTCCATTAGTCTGTTAATTCACTTAAATAATATTGAGCATTACTAACCATTATGAATGAGGCTGGTAATACCCATCTGAATCAGAGCGCAACACGAGACAGCCACTTTGTCTGACTACATTTTTGTAACTCAGTTTTATGATTAAAGACTTCAAACTCTAAAGTATGGAAACTCAGATACAGACAGGTATTTATTTAAACTCTCCCCTGTCTTAAAAAACAATAATCAGTGGTTTAAACAAGCAAAACATTTATCAGTGTGATGTACTTTGTTTTCTCACTCAGCTCTGAAATGAGCTTGCTGCTTGCACCTCATCATCATACCCTTACAAGGCTGTAAATTCTGCAAATGGCTAGAAGTGCACTATGTCAGAATGTGATCAATCACTGAGAATTTGTACTGGCTTCTAATATGCATCATTTGATACACACTTGGCTTGGTGAAGGCTCCACAGAATCTATAAAACCACCAAAATTCTTTCTACTTAATTAGTGAAATTTCAAAAAAGCTGTTCCCATGTTCACAAAGGTATGGGGTTTAGACACGTGGAGTTAAACTCCTGCTAGGTTTATCAAATTCTTCCAAATAGACTGACCTGTTATTTCTAGCTTAAAAGTTTGATTTAAATATTCTTCTTACAAATATATTATTTTCAGCATTATACTGTTTTATATAAAGATTTTATTACATAGAAGTCAAAAAGAGCTCAAAGTCTAAGTAAAACATACTTTAAAAGTAGATTTTAGCAAAATATACTAAAAAAACCTCCAAGAAAGAACACTCTTATAGACTACATAAACTGGAAAGAGGTAGCTGAGGTAAATTTTGTTTCCTAGATATAATTAGAACAACAGATGTCATAGGTAACACTAGATGAGGCTTTTTATGACAACTAGTCACCTTGTCATTGTTTCGCTTCCATTTTTATTTGCAGTTAACAATCCAGACTGCATTCTGTCAGTAGAAGTAACTATGGTTTCAAATTTTTTTAATGTCACTGTTAGAATTAACCCATTTTACTGAGTGAGCAAGGCTAAAAACTTTCAGCACTCTGATAAATGGTTTTGAAAAGTATCAGATACATTGGTAATTCCCCATTAAATAATTCTGTATTCAATAAGATGTGAATAATACTCAGAGTTACGATGCTGTACCACTTTCTTTCACTTCATACATACCAAAAATCCTTCATTAGTTAGAATTTTAACTTAATTTATTCTATTACTTCTTTTTTTTATTTTTTAAATTAATTTTGTCTCAGTCCTTTAAATTTCTTCATTTTATTCTATTACAATTATAGAACTCTAAAGTTGTGAAAATATATGGCAATCAAATTTCTCATCTCTTAAATGATTTCTAACTTTTTTATCCATCTGTCACATACTACTAGAAGTGTTACAGAAAAGAAAGGAAACAAAAATAGAGTACTTCCTTGCTCTTCCCAGCAGAAAAAGACATGGGACTGAATGGAGTAAGCATCCAGAGAAGAAACACAGTCAAGACATTTTTGTGGTCAGACATGTGATGTTGGCGAGATGAAAATCACACTGTTCAAAAATGGAAGAAAGCCTGCTCACATAGGACAATAAAGCTGATACTAAAAGAACTTGAGTTTATGGGGACAGCAAAGTATTTTGATGCTGATACACATCTGAGGGATTTCTGGGAGGTGCCTCACAGATCTTTTCCCTCTCCTTTTGACTGATCTGTCTCACAAACAGACTTGAATACAGGGACAGACCCTTACCTACTTAGTTTTTTCCCCTCTCTAAATACCCACCTAAAACTGCACCTTTTAGATTCTCCAGAGATAAAGTATTTCCTACTACTGACACAAATATCATAAAGGTTTCACATATAAAAAGCTATACAACAACTCAATAAAAGAGGAAACAAGAAATAAAAAGAAGTTAAAATTATACAGATAGCCCTCTGCTTCCTCATATTAAATACACTGAGTTTCAAGTAGAAAATTTTCATGTTTTATAAATCTCATCTGAAATCTACACTTCTGTCACTTGCCAAGGTGTTGTGTGCATGAGATTTGCCATTTCCAGTGTAGAAAGACCCATCAGCAGACCCATCCCTGGCTAAAGGGAATTTGAGTTAAGTCACATTCTACTCACCACAGTTAAATGCTCCAGTAAGTATGCCACATCAACCATGTCTGCCAGAATTAGAAGCCTTGTGACAGCTGTAAGCAGAGATCGTGCTGCTTGGACAACAGCCTCCCTCTTAGGCAGATAACAGGGATCACTGGTAAATGCCTCTGCTGACACCTTTAATGCTTGACCTGTAAAATGAAGGCAAATTCCCTTAGGCTATATCCCAACACCCAGAAAAAAATAGTTAAACAAGTTACCAGTATCAATTTGGCATCTTGTTGTTGCCCTAATGCTTTGAAATAAGGATCAGTTATTAGAGATCATGCAGCATGTTCCACATTCTGAATCATGTTACCTTTCTGTTCTTCTGAATAATTTAATTCTGAAATAATTCCCTTGGCAATCACACCATTACTCCTAACTGTACACAGTGAAGCTAGGGACACTGTGTTGAACTTTTCTAGCCACTGCTTTTTCTATTACTGTTTATTTATCCCTACTTCAACATGGAGTTTCGCAAATGAAATTAAATAATAAGAACAATGACAAACACTCAAGTTTGCTTTCAGCCATCTGTCACCTAAAGTTACTTGAAGAAAAAAAATCCATTACACTCATTTCAAAAAGCATTTCAATATCTACTATCACCTGAGGAGCTTTGCTAGCAATGACATCACCATGAGACAACTCAGTCAACACAGAGGAGCACTGGAGAACTCTGGTCACATAAGCACAAGCTGGGAAAGTGTTTGACCTATTAAACACTCTGTATCAGCTTGAAAACCAAGGATGGAACAAGTCACAAAAATGAATAGTTTTGGCTATGTTTAAAATTAGGAAACATGATTAGTAAATGTAGCTATTAAAAGAGCACATATTCATTAAGCCAACCCTCTGCTGACAATTGCCTTAAGCGTGTCCTGGATTTTGGATGAAACAGTGAAAAAAAAAGATGGTATTTAAAAAATATTATATGCTCCATACTTATATCTTTTGTCTGTTATGCAGTATCCTTCTACCTACATCTGAATTACTGACAGCTTGGTATAAGAACGGGGTTCCTCCAACACAACATCATCACAGAAAACAGAACTACAGGAAATAAAAATTAAATGTGAATTAGAACAACTGATTTTTAAAGACTTCCACCTCTGCAATGGACAGAAGCACCTCTGTGCTGTTTTCAGTTCTAGAAGTTTCAAAGCACTGGGGCGTGAGCCCAGTAATCCTGGGGCAGGAGGTAGAGGGGAAAGAAAACAGAGAGAGCTAATCATGCCTACATGCATACATACCATTATGTCTATTTTTGAAGGTGACTATTACAAATGTTAATAAATTAATAGCAATTTGGAAAGTTTTAGGAGGAATTTAAGATACAAATCCTTTAAATTCAATGTGCCTTAAAAGGACATGGGAAATACAGTGCATACACACCATCATAACCTGAAACCCTTGCCCTTCCATTTCTCTCATAACTTCAAATAGAAAGACAACTTTCCAAATTTCTGACAAGCAATATCAACAAAAACTGTCTTTATTTTCACAGTATTTAATACTATTTGTTTCTGCTGACAACTACTGGTTTTGAATATCTTAAATCTGACAACTTATCTTTCAGGCTATAAGAGTATAAGTTCATATCACATTCTTTAAAGTATTTGGAAGACGTAAACTGTAACAGTAACTGTCAAATTCTTAAAGATATTTCCACAAAGACATGAAGCTGACACATTCAGTGTCAAGCAGTAAGACAAGAAAGCATGAAACAATGGGAATATTTGTGCAATTAATACGTATGAGTGTAGACCTGTTCACCTTGGTCCCTCAGGATTCTTTGTAACCAATACTGACTAAAGCATCAGGGAGACACTGTTTACCAGAACAACAAAATTAGCACCATAACTGCTTGACTGGCCACCTAGTAACATACAAACTTTCTGACCAATATCAATAAGATTTTTATACAGAGGAAGATACTGAAAGTTAGCTAATTTTCCATGAAAACAGGAAATCCAGGAAACCAAGTTAAAGCCCTCACTGATGGCAAGATGGGGCTAGCAGTAAAAGCTAAGTAGAAGCTACTACTAAGCATCAAAGACTCTACAGAAGTGTTGAGATGCAAAAATTAAAGGGACACAGGCTCTTCTTGTTCCACTATGGACTATTTTTAGATATACACAACATCTGAAAAGCTTATAAGGAGAGGAAGAGAACACCAGACAGTATTCTACTACCCATTCCTTATCAGCATTTACTCATAAGGTAAGCAAACAGATCAGACTCACTAGTATTTTTTCAGTGTCCTGTGCCATCCAAGCAAAGGCAAAGCAGCTATTAACTTATTTTATTTCAGCATCTTAAGCCATATTTGTGAAAAGTTTTGTACCCCAAGACAAATGTGGCCAGTAAAGTTCACATATTTCATAGGACCAATGGGTAAGTAGCAAGTCAACCAGGTGATCTTCAGGGAATTTGTAACTTCTCAGGCACAGGATCTGCTGCAGTTCAAGATGACTTCTGTTGGAAGCTAGTGAAGTCTGGAGAAACTGAGATAAGAATTCATTAAGGGGAAGCAGTAAGCAAACCTAATAGAATGCTTTGGGTTGGAAGGGACCTTAAAGATCATCTAGTTCCAACCCCCCTGCATGAGCAGGGACACTTACCACTAGAACAGGTTGCTCAAAGCCCCATCCAAGGGAGGGGGTTTCCACAACTAAAAATCTAGGAATTTGGTAAGAACACAGTTCAGCCACAGGTAATTTTTTAAAAATTTAGAGGATCCATACACTTTAACTAGGACCAAAAATATCCAAAAACTTACATGAAATTTCCCTTAAAAACAACTGAAAACCTGTCGGCAAACAGCTGTCAAAAGGTACACACTTCTGGGTCGCCAGCCGAAGGGAAGCAATCTGTCCATACAGACACTAACTGCAGTCAGTGAGCACCCCCCAGCGACAGTATCCAACATGACACCGGCAACAGCTCAATGTTCTTTTCTTTTTAGGCAAGATCCTCAGAATCATGTTTTCTTCTTGTATTTCTTTGAATATTTTTTTCTCCCTAAATCCTAAGCATCACATTTGTCTCTCATATTTGTTCTTACATCTGGATTCCTCATGTTTTATTTTTAACTGTAGCAGTATGAAATCCACACGGAATGCAATGAATTTTATGCTATTCTTGTATCCTCCCACAAGGAGATACTGGTGCCAAGAGTTGCCACCCACTCCTGTGAACTGCACCCTTGAAGGCTGGTGGATTTACAGTTCCAGAGAAACACAGTTGTCAAAGGGAGCCCAGTGACTGAGAGAGGGATGTTCCAGAGTCAGTAAAACTAAGGATTTCAAATGTCCTGGTCTCAAACAGAAAAGGGGAGGGGAAATCAATGGTTTATACCAGTAACAGAAACCTTGAACTCTGACTTACACTGCTATTTGTAGCCTCAAGTTCTGCAGGCATTAACTAATATATGAGCAGAATCGGTACCAGAGAAGGTTGGAAGTTACTGTCACATTGAAGCACAAAACAACCAACCCTTTCTAAAAACAGGAGATTAAACAATATAAGTCACTAGTATAATGACCTGTTCTGTTCCAACAAATACCATATCCATGTGCAACAGCAAAGAAAGGCTTCTGCTTGAGCCAGCTGGAAGTGACACTATCAGCATTAGGGCAAAGCAGATTGATACCTCCTGCATGTTCCTAATATTCAACACCATGGTAACTCAGACTCTCACAATAGCTTTCTGTAGATGTTACAGGGCATTTCTCTCCCACTACACAGTCTCTTACCCCACTCAGATACTATTGCATTCTGTTGCATTGCAATTATTTCACCACTACATACCAGGAAGTTCCACTTCCTCATTTCATACACTTCTTCCTAATGTGTAACCAGAACCACTACACACCCCCTTCATGCCTTACACCCATGTCTTCATTTCCCCTTTCCCACTCAGGGTCATTTGATCCAGTGATGGTGATGTCAGAATCTTTTCTACAAGGGATCTACTCTTGGTTTGATGGAAAGGGTGTACAATAGTTTATTTTAAACCTCGTGAGTATCTAAATTCTGTCTCCCAGAATTAAAGTCTTCTAGATGCAAGACCTACACGTGTACCTCAATGTATGATGAGAAAACTAAATTTATTCTTCACGTTTGTTTTTTTTGGCGGGGAAATTAGATTATGGTATAATATCAGAGATCACTATAACTTCCCTTCAATAAATATCCTTACAGTAACCTCCCCATTTCTTGCCAGTGAATAGTAGTTTTTTCCATCCCACAGTCTTTCCTCCCCCCTATAATGTCTGAAGATATATTAACATGCAAACTATCTAATTATTTTTTCTGAGTTTCTTCTAAAGCGTAAAACTGAAGACACAAAAAGCAACTCCAGCAAGTAACTCGCTTTCAATTCACTGTTACGTGTGATGAAAGGCTTATCTAGGAACACACTTGAGCATGATAATAGCTAAATACATGAAACAGTGACACTGCAATAGATAGAAACAACTCAGACAACAACTGTTGTGTTTCTGACTATATATAGTCAGCAAGCAATGGCAATAAATACCAAACATTTTATCTATGCCTGTGCAACTGTTTGAAAACTGTAAGCAATCTTAAGCTTGACAAATGGGAAAAAAAACCAAACACATTATCACAGGTATAACCTCATATTTCAATGCAAATTCCTAAGAGAATTTTTCCCCACAAACCACAGCTGTTTTCTTTTAAAATTGACTAAATATCAGAATGGAGACCTTAATTATGGTCTGATGTTTAGAGTCAGAAGCATTCATAGTAGAACAAGGGTTCTTCTTCTGTTACAGAGGTCACTTATTTTACCATGAATTCACAGCACCTTATGAGTCAGAAGGCAACTCTTTGAAATGCTGCATACATGAAATATGGCAATGACAGCTTTTCAAAATATTTACATTTGAGTTTATTCCACTATTTTAGAATTCAAAAATGTGAACCTGGGTGCCCTTTAATAAAGCTTTCGCAATCCAGATCACAAGGAAAACACTGCAATTCTTCAGTTCCCAGGGTAGTGGATTTTATGGACAATGCACATAGTCCACCACCTACAGACCTGCCTGGTAGCTCATTTAGCAGAGTTCCAGAAGAAGGTGAAACAATATGAAGGTAGAGATGGGTCTTAAAAAGTACTTTCTCAAGAGGAAACTCAAAAGAAAAAATTGGAGGACCTCTTCATCTAAATTATCAGCTCCAAGACTACAATTCTTCAGCAAAATTCTGTAGATGTCAAGGAAAGCAAAAACTACATTTACCCAGGGAATGTGCCTGCCATCCATTAAGCAACACCTCCTTCCAGATGTCACTAGCAGAACTCCACTGAATTTGAGAACCAAAAATCTCATCTACTGACAGTGCTTCTCAAGGCCAAACTGCAGCCAGCAAAGTCAGCCATGTCCTCATTTCTGAAGACATTAGATGAGTCACTACTGCATCAGATTAATTAAAAAAATGACAATGTCTTCTATTTTTCTTACCTCCACTGCTCCATTTTATCCTACTACTTGGTGGTCTCTTTTTTCCTCAAAACATTGTTATGATCAGGATTAACAGCAGCAGCTTGAAAAAAAGTCTATCACTCCTCTAAAAGTAACCTTTTTAATGAACTCCAAAAGTAACAAAGCAGCATTTTTACTCTAGTGATTGACATTCAAAAGTAATAAGCATTTAATTCTCATATTATGAGAATTATGCAAAAAGAGGTGAGTTTAATTCTTTCCAGATGCTAGTATGTAACTCTGAATGATAGTTTGGTTCACACCCCAGTGAAATTATCTGCACCATTGTTTCAAAATTCCACTATACAAGCCATAGCCACATGCAAAAATTAATAATTTAAAAGCATCTTCATCAAGATTTAAAAATACACCCATGGAGAATTAAATACTATATGCTATGTCATGCATGGCAGGTCAATGCATGCAAGCATGGTTTACAATTCACATCCTTTCAAAGAGCTTGAAGTAAATAACATGAGACATTTAACAGTAGCAGAATGTGACCTGAATAACGGGCAATAAAGTTACATATGATGTGACATATCACAGATTTAAAATAATACACAGCAGCAAAGGACAAATCACATCTATAAAATTAATAAACTGCTATTTATTTTATGATTACTCACCAAATTCTTAACATTAACTTTAGCAGCTTGGCAGATCCTTGGAAGAATATTGGCTGTGAACACTCAATTTGTCATTGCATAATGACAGGTCATAACATGGACTTAACTTTCTTTTAAAATGTATGAGGAGTATATAATCTACTTTATGTATTATTTATTTTTGTAGTTATCTCTGGTCTTGGCTGAGAATCAATAAATTTAAAATATGAAATATTTTTATATTATCTATGTGTAAAAATCAATATGAAACTATATATGGGTAGACTAACATTTTAAGAATTATTTTTTTAAAAGCCTCAGCTGATCTGAATGACAGATAACAATGGCATTTGCTGGTCATAACATGCTTTTAATCACAAAGGACCTTAAAGTATCTCAGACACCATATGCATGTATCAAACTCTAAAAGACAGCCATGACCGGATCCAGAGGAAGCCAGTAGCTAGTAACTCCCTGAAAAGAAGCAGAGACTCAGAAACCACCCCAGCTGCACATGGAGGAAGACAAAAAAAACACAAAATTAAAAATCAAATTAAAGATCCCAATCAAGTTGCAACTTTAGTAAGAGCAGGGTGACAGAAAGACCTGATTTAAATGGCTCACACACAGTCCTTCAGGCACAAGTTGTCACACAGCACAAGAACAGACACCACACTGCTGAGAAGTGAAAAGGCAACTTGATTTGGATCTTTAATTAGTTGATTTTTAAAAAAAATTTATGTAAGTGAGCCTGGTTGCCCGCTCATTCAACAACATGGCATGACAATAACTTCATGGTACAAACCATTGCCCTCTTCTCTCAGCCCCTCTAGATGTGATTCCAGACAAACATTGGGAACCATTTGTTTACAAAATTCACAGAACACTGAGATAAGGACATAATTCTCAAATGACCAAACAATAAAATAATTGTTCTTCTGCCCCTTTTTTCCTCTGCAACCTTCTCCTGAACAAAATTTCAAGGCTGATACCTGCAGCAACTCATTTTGGATATCTATCATCCAGTTTTTTACTATTTGAGCCTGGCCTTCATATTCACCCAATAGGCCTAGATTAACCATGGGCTTGCACACTTCATCTCCTTCTAAGTGGTATTGGAGAACACACAGTTAGGTAACTCAACATACAGACATTTGAACATCAAAACACTTATTACAGATACACTAGTTTCATTTTTATACCAGTATCACATGGTTCAACTAATGCCTGTTGGTGCCTAAATTATTTGTCATCTACTTACTCTCTTTCTTGACATCAGCAAGCGCTGTATGAAGTTCCTCTTGAACCACAACAGCTTCCTTGGCAATTTTTTCTCCCTTGTCCAACAGATTCCAAGTGGCTTCTTCCACGGAAGCTAACAAGACACGAGCTCTTTTGGAACGGCCCTTTTTCTTACTAGAAGGATTCCGTGGACAGTTCACTAGAGTTGTAACCTACATGTAAAAGAAACAAAAACACAACAGTGGTGTAAGTTCTCCAGTAAGTTAATTTATATTGTTGTCAAAAAAAACCAAACCAAACTAATATACTTGAGAAGCAGCAATGAGATTCCCTCAGTTTTAGAGAGGCAGGCAAGCTCAGCACACATACTGAGAACAGGCAAAACTATCAAATTTGACAGATAATTTTACTTATATATTTCATCTTTGTGTTGTTCTTTCTGTACAATCAAAGCCAAGTCAATAGAATTCTCCCTGTCTTATAAATTCTGATATGAAATTCTGACACTGCTCATTTTAAAATCTCCTCATCATAAAAAAAATCTACTAATGCTAACTAAGGAGGCTTTAGCCAAGGCAGGAATGAACCTTCCAGCTTATGTCTCCCAAGTTATCTCAGAAGCAAATACCTACAATAGCTATAGACACTTCCCAATATGCTTTTTCTTCTTATAAAGGAGGTCAGAACTTCCACAGTGTTCAGAACTCAGCACCTCAGGGTTGTGTGGGGGCTCTCAACATTGAAATTGTACATAATTTTCCCCAGAATGTAGATTTACTGCAGCTTTGTCCAAAATTTTTTAACAATGCACTTCAACATCCATAAAGAACTTCTTACATAGCATCCCACTCCACATTCCTCCACAAGAGCGCAGCCTCCACACCCCAACAATGTCTCTAACAGACTATTCTCTAAAGCACTGCTTTAGCTCTCACACTAAGGAAAGACCCCTAAAAGACTTTAAGTGTTATACAGGCATTTTAATACAAACTTTATTTTCATTAAGTTCACTAATGTTTTTTAATCTCTCTTCTGTTCTGTGCCACAACACGGATGGTATATTATTGAGTACAAATCTAGTCTTGAAGCTCAACATACATATTGTATATGCATATAATTGCTTCATTTTATTAAATGGTATTCCAATTATCAATAACATTATGGGCAAACTAAAAGCTGTGTGTGAATTTCTCAGTCCAGCAGGCAAACTGAGCTAATGGCTGCAGTACAGCTCATGGTCTGAGCTGGTCTGTGGAATAGGGCTCCAGACACAAGTATATCATGGCTGTGCTCTGCTCACCTTTAGATCTTGTTCATTAACTCATGCACTTCAATGCTTTTCATGAATCAGTACTTTTAAAAGTAACTGACAAACATCCTCTGGGAAGCACTGATATAAAAACCTATTTGAAAGACAAAATCCTTGACCCCTACGTTATTCATGTGGAATTTTGGGGGGAAAAGGAACCAGCACTTAACATCAACTGCTTTGGTATGTCACAAAGGAGACAGCAACAGGAATAACTGGCTCAGATTGTTAAAGAGGGCTTGGGTACTTTTCTGACTATGGGTCAAAAAAAGTAAATGAAATTTATGGCACAATTTATGCATTTGGGGAAGAGAAACACCATGTACCAGTGCAGGTTGGGGGCTGACCTGCTGGAGAGCAGTGTAGGTGAAAGGGACCTGGGGGTCCTGGTAGACAGGAGGATGAGCATGAGCCAGCAATGTGCCCTTGTGGCCAAGAAGGCCAATGGCATCCTGGGGTGCATTAGAAAGGGTGTGGTTAGTAGGTCAAGAGAGGTTCTCCTCCCCCTCTATTCTGCATTGGTGAGGCCACATCTGGAGTATTGTGTCCAGTTCTGGGCCCCTCAGTTCAAGAAGGACAGGGAACTGCTTGACAGAGTCCAGGGCAGAGCTACAAAGATGATTAAGGGAGTGGAACATCTCCCTTATGAGGAAAGGCTGAGGGAGCTGGGTCTCTTTAGCTTGGAGAAAAGGAGACTGAGGGGTGACCTCATCAATGTTTACAAACATGTAAGGGGTGAGTGTCAGGGAGATGGAGTTAGGCTTTTCTCAGTGATGACCAGAGACAGGACAAGGGTTAATGGGCACAAATTGGAGCATGGGAGTTCAAGGTGAATATCTGAAAAAAATTTTTACTGTGAGAGTGACAGAGCCCTGGGACAGGCTGCCCAGGGAGGTTGTGGAGACATTCAAAACTCACCTGGATGCGACCCACCTGGATGAGTTCCTGTGTGATGTACTCTAGGTGACCCTGCTCTGGCAGAGGGGTTGGACTAGATGATCT
>NW_009952798.1:2247859-2263440 GCF_000747805.2 Chaetura pelagica
AGTTCTAGAGCATTTAATGTGGTTCAACAATCCAATTTTTAACAGTAATTATGGAGACTATAGGGTGATACTTCCAACAAGACATAAAACACGCTAAAGAAATAATCGAAAACTGCTCCAAACACCTATCACATAAAAGACATTTTTTAAATGTCTTAACTATTTAATCACAATTTCCAGAAAATAATGTATTCTATTTTTAGATGTTTACTGTAGCCTCCTTTTTTATGTAAAATACCATTCTATGTACAGTTCATTCATATGTTTTGGAGGTAGAGCAAAGGAACCAAAATAAATGGAAAAATATGAAAAACATTCATTCCTGCAGGTGAAAATTCTTGATTGTAAGACCATCCACCTTCAGCATCACTATCAGGAAGTACCAGAGGTAGCTTTTGATTTCAAAATTGAATTTGAATTTGTATGTCAAAATTTGACAGGTAGTTCTTAGCTCACGGAGATTATTTGATCCACTGTCAACACAGCTCATACTATAGTGGCAGAATGCACAGTCAAAATTGCATCTTTATAAGAAAGGAAAACATATCCACATTAATACTCCCCATGCCTGACTGCATTTCCCAGTTGTTAAAACCTTCTTCTTGCCATATACAGCAGGTCTCCTGGTATTCAAGGTATAACATCGTCATGAGATTATTTTGTATCTCTGATAGGAGCTACAGAGGTGTATTAGAGGCACAAGCAACTTTTAAGTGAGATTTTCAAAGCCCATATGCCATCACAGCTGCAAAGCTGAATAATGTTGTTGTTGCTTTTAATTGCCAGCATTTAACAGGATGTAGGGCTGGGATTTTTTTTTATTATGCTTATGCCAAATACTGAATCCCTAATTGTGCAGCAGTTCTTCCAATGCTATATTCAGTTTCTTCCAGCCCTTACAATCTTTTAATATTGCAGTAATTAAGGAAACAATAACAATGTCTCTGTACCTTGAGAATCAACCTACTTAATTCACCTTTGATATTAATATAAAAGTATTTAAAAGATTAATCATAAAACATACCTTTTTTAAAATTTTGTTCAGTCTAATTACAATCCCTGGATATTTGAAAATGCATGACAAATACTAGACATCAGCTAGGCAAGTGAAAATGCTTAAAGATCTACTGATTGTGTCACACTAATTCCTCATGTGCACATCTGATAAAAGCCCAGAATTAAGGAAAGACTGCTTGGCTGAGCACATAACCAATTTACATCAAGGCAGCTGTCAGCTGAATTATGTCAATTTTGACAACTATAATTTTTAATGTGTCAGAACCACTGAGACCTTTACCTAAAAGCCTTCTTTCAAAATTTATGTTTTCAAAGCACCTGGCATAAATAAAGGCTACAGAGGGAAGCTCTTCTGGTGAGGGGGCAATTGGACAGGATTCACAGAAGGCACAGTGCAGCTAGTAGTACATCCCCATGAAGGCAGAGTTTATAAGGCCGGATAAAGAATTACACTAACGCAGTTATACCACTTCCAACACAGGAGTTTCTATCTATGCAGAGCCCTGCACAGCACTATCAAGTTTACCACCCTGGGTCAGGCCACTGTTTGGGATGCAAAGAGGAAAACAATGAGACTGCTGCCCATGCAGTCCCCCCATACACTGTAACCTAGGGACAGTGTTTTATTCCAGGATGGAGAAGCTGCCAAGTTGGAGATGGTTTTATGCAAACATTTGTCATACTGTTCTCAGTCTCAAACTGATCACTACTGCCAATTGCAGGGAAGAGAGAGAACCTAGCAAAGCCATTTACAAAGTTACTTAGCCTGGTTTGCCTGAATTTTCTCCTGTTGATACTGTTGTCCTAAGGACTTCTCCAACGCTTAGTGTAACTATCTAGGAAAAACTTCAGAGAAGCTCAAACACTTCCTCTGCCTCTTTCCTACCACAGCATTGCACGACTATTAAATTAGAAGATAAACTTCAAAGTTAAACTGTGTTCAAAGCTGCAGTTGCTAAGTGAATCAGGCCAGAGCAGCATATTGCCATTCATTTTTATCTCCGACTGGTCTGATTCTCTTTCTAATCATAGATCAGTTTTCATTTATTGCTATCCCAACATCTACATCATCTTTCACTGAGTATTAGTTTTAATTCCCACTTTTGCACTTTAAATATTTTTTCTGTCTCCTTCCACTCAAAATGCAAGTTTGTTTTCCTCAGTTCTATTAGAAAACAAACAAAGCATTAAGGTAGATAGGGACAAAAGACAGCCAAGATTGTATTCTCTTTGAACCAGAGCATTTCCTTAAAGCTTTTTAAGGTTGCTCAAGACGAGCTTTAAAAAAAAATAATCAAATGGTTTATTTGTTTTGTTCTGGAACTGTGTTTTTTTGTTCTGTCAGATTTCTTTGATCCAGCAAAACTCAGGCCAAAATTTACATTTCTCCATCTCCTCTAAAAATACCCACAGTGTTGCAGCTGCCTGATCACCATTTGACGTATCGGTACACAAGAGAAGCTTTTAAAATACAGTCTCTCAATACATCTATTCCTACTCCTCTGAAACTAATTTAACAATCCATCCACATATGATGCTCCAGCTTGATGACTTCCCACAAACCACTGAACGGAGGTTTTATAATCCATCAATCACACCTAGGCAAAAATAAATAAATAAAAGGAGACAAAATGAGTGAGAGGCAGCTCAGTTAATAACAGCTGGAAATGAAGTAATGATGAAAAGAAAAGGTTACTTTCTGAAGGAAAGATTTTCCCAGAATGGAAAACTGAGTAAGAGAGGAAAAGATTATCAAATTAAAAAATAAGGGGGGGAAAGGAATAAAAGAAACTTGATGAATTAGGGAGAAAGAGAAACTTAGGTCACAATGAATTAATTGATGTATTTTTTTTTAAGAATTTTTTCCTACAATTCTTATAAAACATGATCAGCACCTCTTCACTTTTCCTAGCTTTTAGAGCACATACAACACTTCTGGAATAAAGGATGTTTCCCTCATTAAAGTCCAAATAAGCATAAGAACCATCATACCAAGCATACTCATAACTTTACTGTGCTCTCACCATTTGTCTTCATCTTTTATACCTGTACTTTTCTTCCTTCCATTAGCTATGAGCCACCTCTTTAATTATAACCTGCCTGCTCCCCCAAATATGGTCACCACCCTTTGGCCCAAGGAAACAGCACAGGAAGAAATAAAGATGTCATCACAGCAGTGCGTGTAAACAGAAGTGCATTCCTGGAACAACGAAATTTACCATGTACCTAAGTGGCTCAGTGCAGTCAAATGAAGCCCATCAGTTTAAAGGAAGAATTATTTTTTCCCATTCATGTCTGTCCAAGTACAAAAATAATTCAGTCAGTCTTAACTAAAATTCTTTTACCTCTTTTTTTAAAAATAGAAAAGTTGGGAATTGAAAAAACTAAAATTGAAAATTTGGTCATAAGTTGTATATATGTAAAATTAGGGAGTGTACAAGTAGAATGACAGCCAGAGTACAGTATTCAATGTGGCTTTCCTCTATTCACCAGCAGTCATCCTCCCAGAATCAGTTTTTTTTGTTGATTGTCAATATAACCTATTTCATGAAAAGTTATTGTATTGGAAGAGCTTGGAAAGACCTTAATCAACCAACCACTGAAGCTCATTGCCATTATACTTGACTACCTTCACAACCTGTAAAACAGCCAAGTATTCTTTGTACATTAGCAAGAAAGTTCTGAAAGTCACACCTTTCTGTACCTACAGGAAGTGCAGCCAGAGCAGTGACTGCCATGCAAACAGCCTCAGGCACCAGAAAAAGAATACTGAATAAGCAGTGTACAATTGTGACAATAGTTTGATGTACATCATCCTGGCAAGGTTGAAGGACAGTGATAAACTGGCATCCTTGTGCTATGTGTAATTGATCAATTAAATGCAGCTACTCCCAACATCTTTGTTTTAAGTGTAACTAAGAAAATTCAAAATAGCTTGAGTTTCAGAATAGATGTCCCTTCTATTCCTCACCCCATAACACATGACTACAGAGGACTTATAACACTTTTTTAGTTATACACATTATTTGCTAAATGAAGTAAGGTTTTCCAGTAGATCCTTTCCATTGTATTAAAATGACATTTCTAATCCATGCCAACAGAAGGATTAAAGAATCTTTAACAAGCTAAGCACTGTATATTTAACAAGTGAATACTTCCAACAGAACTGAAATAAACAGCAGAATTGCTCTTCCTATAAAGAAAGTTTTCTCAACAAACCTTAAGGTTTCCTTGTCAGTCGAAGTTTTCTTTAGTTAGAAGGAAAAGGATTAAAATAGTTTCATACAATATGCCACACCTGTAGTGTTCTTTCTCCAAAATGCAACAGAATACAACTCTGTTCAAAATTCAGATACAGAAATTCACCTACAGATTTCAAGGTTCTTCTTTTCCGCTCTGTCCACAACTCACAACTAGAAACTTGCCATGTGTTGGAAACCCATTTGCAGCATATTCTCAACTTGCACTAGAGCATACTGTACAGGAGACTAGGAAGAACAGGCACCATTTGCTATCATAGACATGTATTTGCAAAAATGGAAGTGACTAAATGAATGACTGAATCTGGAAGAAGGCAGTTCCCGCTGGACAGTTTCTGAGCCAGAGCAAAAAGTACAAGTACAGAAGAGCTATGGGTATGACTTTCACAACAGCATCCTCAGCCCAAGTGCTTCTGCGTCATTCCCTTCCCCCTAGGGTTATCTAATGTATTTTATGCCAGACTAAAATACCTGAATTATCAGTGGTTCCAACAATTTCTCCACTGTAAACGTCTGGATCTGCAGATCCCGAGGATCTATTTTCAGTTTAATGGTTGGCACTTTTGTTGACATTTCACCTAGGTACAAAACAAGAAAAAGTGCAATAAGCAATTATTAGCCACAACAACAAGTTTCATTGTCCTCTGCCAGAGCCCAGAGATTGCCTTTGGGAGTACAGACTTCAATCAATAACAGGCTTAGGATTTCAAGAGAAAAGAATTGTTTCTGATTCTTCATTTCTCAATTGGAAAAAAAAAATATAAGATACTTGCATAAACTGTAAAATAATAGATTCAAAGTACATATAATTCCATCTTCTCTTCCAGATTTCTAAACTGATCATATATTGAAAAATACACAAGGGCAATCGTATTAGAAGACTACTGAATACAAGCTCTCTAGTAGTCAATAAAAAAGTTTTATAGCAACAATTATGTATTACATTATTGGATTTATCACAGAATAAAACCATTAATGCTACGTGAAAAATACTTGTATCTTCTTCCATGTGCCAAATTACAGTTGTCATAATAAACACTAAGAGCAAAAATATATACAGCAGCCTTTAAAAGTCCTGACAATTAATAGCAGGAGAAAGTGAAACATAGTTATCTTACACATAGTAATAACAAATATATTCCAAGTGACAAGACAGATTAAGTCAAGAAAGTCTATTACTGAAGTCATTAAGAGGGAAGCAAAGCTAAGTAAGGTCATTAAATTCAATACATCATTCATTGGGAGCTTGATCCAAAGTCCACTCATGTTAATTTAAGGGTTTTCAGAGTTCACCGGGCTTTGGACCAGGTATTTAGCTACAGCAAAATGTGTGTGTGCCAACAAGGAATTATAGCCATGCTTTAGGAAGAATGCAACTGACTATTGTCCTAAAAAAAAAAAAAAGACATTTTAAATTTTCCAGTAACATAACTTCCCATAAAACATAGCTCAGCAAAGCCTTTTTAACCAATAAAGACTTCAAACACACAAATAATGGATATCTGTCCTTTTTAAGTAGGACTTATTACCACCATTGCTACTGTATAATAAAGCAATAAGGTACTGCAATTGTGCAGGCTAAAAGAGATACAGTGTCACCTTCTGGTGAACCTAACCTTGATTTAATACAACACATTGGGTTTAAGGTTTCTATAGCAAGTTGTGTAGAAATGGATCCAAATTGCTTATCACAGAATAGTTATCTGCATTTCCCTTGCAAGCAAAGATGGTACAAGTGATAATTAAGGAATCAAGGCTAAAGGTAATCTAGGGCTTGCCATTCTTAGTAAAGATTATACAAGTGCCAAGTGTACTCTTTTTTTAAAAGCTGTACCAGCTGCAGCCCTAAGTTCTCACAGATTCAGCTGCATATAATCAGGTGATAGCACACGTAAAGAGTTGTTTTTTTCTGTTTTAATTGCACGTCAAAAGATAAAGAGAACAAAAACTTGAGATCAGACTTACCAGAATTACACTTGTCCTTCCATAGAAATTGATACTAGAAAAAGAACTCTAGAAACATCAGTGCAAAATATCTGGCTATATTTTACACATTTAGCTTCTAGATACTTCTAACTAACTCAAAGAAAATAAAATTTGAGACTCCCAAAAACACCAGTGTCAGTGGTTCTCCTGTTCTATGAATCACTAGGTAAGATACTCACACAGCTTTGAAATAATTCAGTTTAACTTAACCCTCTCTGAAGTTAAATGAACCCCCTCACCATTCACTGCTTCAGAAACAAGTGCAAGTGGTGGCTCCTAGTAAGGAAAAGCACTGCAGCCCTCCTCATAGCTCAAACTGCTACATATCCTGCCTTACCTGATGAGGTTGTAGCTAAGCAAGTCCACAGACCATAACTTCTAATTACAAAGCCTCACTACAGCATTTACAAAGTGCTTTGAGATTAATGAATTGGTATCTTCTTCTGATACCACTACCCTTGCATTTCATACAAACATAGAAATATGGAACCCACACTCCTCAGTTGGTAATTAATTCCCAACCAGAAAAGTCCCAAACTAGACTCAGAAGCAGAAGAGGGCACCTGAGTCCAGGGTCCCAGCTAAAGTCCACAAAAAACACATGTAGCAGCCAAGCTGGTCCAACTCAGGGAGGCAAGGAAAGGCAACCTCACTTGACAAAAGATGTTCTTCATCAGCAAGAAAACAGCATCCAGAAGCAATAGCAACACAGAAAATTACAACAAAAAAACAGACCTCTATCTGATCAACAACCCAGCAGGAAAAGGCACTGAGAAGCCATTTTATACTGAGCACTAAGGGCAGGAGCACTGTGATTAACCCATTTGTGTCACCTGACCCCTTCTCTCCTCCCCACAGGTACAGCTGAGCCCCCTGTATAATTGTCACATCCCAGCAGCACCTGTGGGCCTGTGTGGGCTCAGGTTAGTATGGCTGGAGGCTGCTTCCATCATGGCACTCTCAAGCCAGGATAGGTGATTAGGGCATGCTCCCAGAAAGCAAAATAATTTCTTTCCAAACTTTGCTTAACTACTGTTTTTAGAATTGGGCCAAAGAAGAACCACAAGAGACAGAAAACATCAGAAGTCAAAAAACTCAGAATATCCACAAGCACATCCAACATAATAAATACCTTACAGAATCAAACCAACAGTCCACCTGGGCTAGTATGTTTGTTATGGTCAGGCTATCAATTCTTGATAACACACTTAAACATGGAACAAAGCAAGAAATAAGGCAGGCTCTTTCATCTGCTTTTTAGCAGAGTAATAACTAGGAGACAATTTCACCATCACCCAGAGGGCTTCATACAACTAGAACTTAGGTTATCTTGAAAGTGCAACAATTGCTGATATCTTTCTATTGTGCATACTTGTGCTGAGCCCTCCAACAAGAGCTTATGGTTACAGCTTAGGCCAAAGACATGCCCTCTCTGTACTCAACACAAGTAGGTGGCTTTTTTTTTACTTTTTATTTCATCTGTAATGATTCTTACTGTTAATGTCAAACAGTATTTATGTGTGGAAACTAAAATTAAAAGTGAAATCAATTTCTCAACCATATATTCTTTGGAAATACATATAATTATGTAAATTAAGTCAGTAAACCTCAAGAGTGAGAAAGGACTAGTAAGAAATGTAATCTCAATGGGCCAACACCTATTAACTGCATCAGATTATTGAACAATAAATATTCAGAAAGGTTCTGTGTCTGCAGAGTAGATTTAAATTCAAACTTTCTTATAGGTGCAGCTAGTTATTTCCAGCAACATCTGCTATACCAGCAAGGGAGCTATCAGTAACTTGGAAGTCAAGTTCCCACCAACATTCACACCTCCACATAATCTTTCCAATTAAAGATTGTAAATATTAGCAGATCTTTCTTAACCCATTAAAGTAAGCTTTCCTACAGTACTAATAACTTGCTCTGAAAGTCACAAATGTTTCTCACTCACAACCCTCTCTACCCAGTTAGCTTCAGTTACAAACTGCATTGCAATTTAGTAGCTTCTCCCGTAATAAAACAGCAGTGCATGCACCTTAGCTTGACTCTGCAGTGTTGGCAGTGTGTGATGTCTGTGCCTACCTGTCAGCATGTTGCTGCAGCCTGTGAACACACAGTACAGAACTGCCCATATTGCTGAAAAGATGTTTCTGCTGTGTCCATCCTTAAATGAAAAGCCTCTTAATTCAACAGGATACTCTCCTCCAGCTTCACTAGGATTTTTTCACCATTTGCAGTTCACTGGTTCTCTACATCGTTGGCCAACACTTCAATGAATCTGCCTTTTATTCACATAAAATAAATCCTTATGGTATTGCTAGTTTGACATTTTCACAAGCAAGCCTCCCAGTATAGATCTTGAAATCCATTACAACAGTTGCAAATAGATGGTATTGATTGTGCTGTGAAATTTTTCTGATTAAGACATACATCAGTTGCAAGGGGACATGCAAAAACCCGATGGAGCTAGCGCTTCATGCTTCTAACAAGATTGGAAGAAATCACTAGATGATTTTCAGGTTCTTTTTCCTGCAGATACATTCATGCTTTAACTTTGCAATGGCTTCCCCTCAATTCTTTGATAGAAGGGTGTTTGCAACTGCTTTACTCAAAATTCCAGAAGAAAACCTTTGTTGCTTGCAGCAAGAGCTGCTCTTCATTCTTGCAGCACAACTTCCTATACTAGAGGTCATCTACAGTGATCAGAACTTTTATAAAATTTGGCAGATAAAAATTGCAGTTGGAACTATAACACTGTGCTCCAGAAACCTGCCACTGAGCAGTCTCAAACTTGGGACTTGCTACATATCCAATTCCATTTTTCCAGATCAGAAAAAACTGAATCTACTTGCTGCAACTTTTGCTTTTCTGAGGTTTTTTTGTATGCTTTTGGCTTTTTTGGGAGTTTTTTTGGTTTTTAACCTTAATATGTTGCCTCACATAAGCCTTTTTTATTCTTTGCTTGATACCTGGCTCAACTGGCTTTTGAAGTCAACAAGAGCTTTGTAGCCTTGGGTCAGGTGCATAATTTATCACTAACTGAAAGTCAATTGCAAGAATTCTTGATTCTGGAAATTTTTATTATATTCTAATGTATAAATAACCTACTTAAGGGATCACTTACAAATTCCAGGTATGGAGTTTTTTTATAAAGTAAAATCCTAATGCTTTTTGAAACTTCCTTGAAGCAGGCAAAATATGAAAAAAAAACCACTTGTAAGCCAATGCAGTGAAAGCTACAAAATCTTAAACTATTTTGATACTCACTACATATTTTTAACTGACCAGCCTCTCCTTGCTGCTATTTACCATATTAGGTAATCAGTATTTAAACAAGATTTTATTACTTTTTTTAACTCAAGGGTAGGGTAATGGGTCATATAAAGAAAAATAGGCATTAAGTAAAAATCATTCTTGGGCTTTCTCTAATATTTCCACTTAGAAAGTAGGCTTCTGTCCTTCCAGATCATCTTCATTAACATGAAAAAATTTGGTGCTTGTCTCAGGAAGAAATGAGAATCACGGTCTATCCCCTATTTTTTAAAATGCATGTCTACTCCAATACAATATGCCCCTTAATTACAGTAGGGATCTTGACCACAAGATATTTCAGTAAAAGGCTGCTAGAACCTCACACTTGGTTATATTAACTTTTACAGCAGGCAGTTTCAGCACTGAAGACCAGCAGCTCTTACAATACTTCAGATGTTAAGCATGTGTGACAAGATAATGCTTGTGTCTCAGAACAGCCAGAAAAGCAACCACCTGCACTCTCCTACCAAGTTCCACAAACTCAAACATAACAAGAATTTTTGTCTTTCCAGCAGACATATCCAAATTAAAGTTGCTGACTTTCTTGGTGGAAGAAAAAAAAAGACGCCGGAAAAACAGTTAAAGATTGTATCCATCTGCAATACAATGTGAACATAGTACCTGCAGCTTTTAAAAAATCTGAAAGTACAGTTTATACAGACATAGATAAACTAATCAGTGTCAGTAAGCAGAGACAAAGATATTCTGCATAAATTAGAAAACATTAACTTTAGAATCCATTTCCTGTGAGATTATTAGAAAGCCAATAGCACATCACTCACCTATCCTAGAACATATATGGTCCATATTCAGCACTAAATATCTATGTAATCTCCTTGTGTTAGGAACTTCAGTACAACTGCTATGGCTCACTATTTGGCTTCTGAGGCATCTGCAAGGGACTGCCTGACAAGCTCTCCAGTGTATTTCAGGATGACTGACAGGACACAGTGGCTGCTGGAGGGGTGGCAGGGGGATGGGCATCCTTAAAGCTATATAGTAGAACACAATTGTGTCAAAAAAATGTAAAGATAAAAAAACATTTTAAGAATTAGATAACATAAAACATGTCATTACTGATACTGCTGTTGCTTATTCTCCTAATTTTCAGCACAGCTATTGTTTCCACATACATTCTGATTGTATGCCAACTTCTGTCTCGAGGCAATGACTCAGTCTGAAACTTCTGAGCTGGACAGCAAAGGGATTCATAAGGCTCTCACCCAGTCACTTGGCACCAAATTTGTTTTCTTTGGGGTTTTTTTCAGTTGTATGTTACTTTACACAGACATACAATATATTATCCTGTCAGTTCTATAAAATGCACCGGCCTATTGCCTTCTGAAAAACAGGGAAGACAATGAAAAAGTGTTATAAAAAAGTGGTCCGGATTAGTATTTCTGAACAAGATACACATGGGCAAGACACTGGAGGACTTCCAAGATGAGAATATGTTATCAGATATGTTTTATTATTTGTTCTTAATGTCCATCTTTATTCTACAGCTTCATTAATCAGTGCCAAGACCAGTCTGGGAACAGAATTTGGCAGTCCTTTTGCTACAGTCAGTACAGCAAGTGCAAATCCAGTTTTATAGAAGCCACAAAAACAGATGCTGTGTTTTCCTTTAATCCTCTAGCTGATACATGAAATAAGGTATTTACAATGTTAAAATATACTAGTTCTGCTTCCAATACAACAGCGTGAACTTTTTTGGCTTGAAGACCTGCTGTACCTTGTGGTCCAGACCACAGCCTGGAATTGAGCAATACCTCTGACACCTTGGTAGGATCTGGTCCAGTTAAAAGCAGGAAAAATCTACAATGCACCTTCCAAATTATTTTAATTTCCATACAAAGTTGTCAGGTTACAGTCCAGTCTCTTCAGATTTTATCACTTTTTATCACTAGTAACAAGAAATGAGTCTGTTAATGCAAAGACATCACAAAGGAAAGAAGAGCTGGAGAGCTGAAGAAGGTGGCAAGATCCAGATCCACTAATAACACATATTTACTGAAGGCTATTTTATCTTCCGATATCACACAAGGAAATAAAATCAGAGAGAAAAAAATATTTGGTCAAGATCACACAATGGCAGAATCAGGGACGAAGAGTGCTGGGATATAACCACCTAGTCAGTAGAGCACCTAACTTACACCTTCTTTAACAGAGACCAATAAAGAAGCTAAGAATAGTAAAACATTTCCAAACACTATTTACGTTACTTATGTAAAGAATATAATCTCATCTTCCATACTCATGTCAAAGCCATGCAGATATCAGTATTTTGTATTCTTGGTAAGGTCAGCAAATACATTCTTCTCCCTTTAAACATACTATCAAAATTACTGCCTTGGCTGAATGCACACACTTCCAGCCAGTTAGGACACAGACAAATTTTAGGAGAGGTTCCAGCAGAGGTGTGAATCCTACAGCCTGACCAACAGAACTTTTTAGCTTTGCACTGGCATGCTCTGCTCTTCAACCAACAGCAGAAATGTGTGCCACAGTCCTGAGCCTACAGCTACAGCAAGGAAAATCTCCACTGCAGTGTAACTATGGAAACTTGTGAACCTGACAATGCTCTCACTATATTAGCAAAAAACTAAATAATGCCACTGATATCAATTAAATTCTAGTGGATATACACCATTATGGGTGACTGCAGAATCAAACAATCGTGCTTGGTTTAGAAATGCTTTAACAATACTATCTTCCTAAGACTTCTTCCAGGTACATCTTTGTAGGTACTGGAGTATTGAGGCTCAGGACTGCAGGTGTAATAGTAAAGATATTTACTTCAAGAATAACAAAACAAACAAACAAAAAAAAAAAGTAGTGCGTTACCAGATGGCAGCATTTAATTTTAAAAGTTTTCATTAACAGTCTTCAGACTAATTTAAAATTCTTAAAGAAAAAAAATCCTTTCACATGAGTCTCTGTGCTATTTTCACTGGATGCACTTTGAGCACTGAACAAGCACCTCCCTCAGTGGCATACAGTTCCTACATGGATGGTTATCCTGTGCTGGTAATGATAGGTTAAAAAGGTCTGGCTCCAAGCCCTCCCTTTTGTTATCACTTTTAAAGTGTTCCTATCTCTAATCAGAACCAGAGACTCTGTTTAAATAAAGTTCAAGTTGACCTTCCACTAAAAATAGGATACCCTTCAATTCAGAAAAAAAATAAAATAAAAAAAAGACAACGAAAAAAATCCCTGATGTGCTCCTAAAAGGTTTTCAAATTTTACTTCTGTTAAATGCAATCCCCTCGTTTCTCCTTTTTGTCATTTGCTGAGGGTCATCTATTGCAACATTATACTGCACTATTTGTCTATATTTTACTCTGTTGCAGAGGTAAAAAGCCATGTTTTTTCCTTTTTCTCTGTAGCTGCTACTCTTGACAATCAATTTGCTTGTTTAATACCCATGCATTACTCCAGGATGCTTCACCATTACATACCACTTTACATACCACTGCTTTCAAAGGTTTGCATTATTTGTTTTGTACAGTGACCCAAATAGTGTAACTCTTCTTCCTTGTTGTCTACAGACATGCACAAAGCAACTGCAAAAAAGTGTAGCATATGTGATTCTTAAGTATATATTAATTTTGAGATACACACAAAAATGAAACAGTTCTTAGAAACTGTATCATTTTGGATGCTGGCAAGCAGCTAGTTAGCTAGCACCTACAAAAGCACGACCCAAAAAACAGAGGACAGATAAATGATATTTAAACAAACCCATAATCCCACCATTCCATGCCTGTATATGGCAACAGATCTCTGACAAGGCAGATTAATTCTTCCAGTGGGGTTCCTTGAGCACAGCACCAGTTCCTCTATCAACTCATGCAACTGGTTTGAAATCAAGATGTGAGCCAGAAGAAAAACTCTTAGTTGATACATAATTTCTGGTAAAGCAGCTTCAGAAATAAAAAGTAAAGACATTTTTACCCATTTTGACCTTTGGTCCCATTTCAACTGAAAAGCATTTGACTTAAGAGCAACCATTAAAAAAATACCTAAAAACAATCACATTTTTTTTCCAGGGTGGATTAGTTTCTATCACAAACCAACTGATCAGGAACAGGAGAGAATAGCAACAATTAATTATGCATATTTAATAATTGCCTGTCATAAAGCCTAACTGTTTACTGTTGGATGTCTTCTGGGCTTCACTATCTCTGAACGTAGGTCATGTCTTTAATGAGAGGAATCCAAATCGATTTTTTGTAACAGAAAATTGTCATAGTATACATACATTTAAAACATACTGAGTTACCCCTCCGTTACCCCTCACATATAAATAAGTGCCTTTCATATTCTAAAATACATTTTAAAACATGTATTAAATTGCTTTGCACAACAATTCAGTGTTTTCAACACTGAGGTGATAAGATTTACATTTACAAAAACCTTCCTTGCATAAGATGCAAAATCTAACAAAGCACCAGGAGGTAAGTTAAACTTTTAAAAATAACAGTATCCATGCAACATTTTCCTTCCTTTTCCAAAACTCCAATGTTTTTTTCACATTTGGATGGCTTCAAGTGACAAGACCATGACATTAAAAATACTTCAAGCATTTTACCAAAGCATGTTTAAAATTCCTTCTTCTGGAAAGACAGTTAAGAAAACTGGCTTAACTTTTGAGGGGGTTATTTGATTAAGCAACTATGGTTCCATTCACAGCTTCATATTCTTTCACTAAGTGGAAAATTCCCTTAATTCCTCTTGATTTCTTACCTTGTGAATCAAGAATCTAACAAGAGATACTAGAAACAGCTCTGAGAAGAGCTCCTCTTGATGCAGCTTGACTCCAGCAGCACTGCCAGCGAGACAGCAATTGGTGCCTTTCATTCCTAGCCTACGAGAAACAAAATAGGAGGGGAAGAGAGTCAAAAATGGGGAGGGCACTATCCATTTGGGACCTCCTCCTAAACTGTTAGTTCCTAACTTCACTGACAACTTGCTACTGAAAATTCCACTTTAAGAAACCCCAAGCTCATTCCTAGTCTTACAAACATAGTTTGGCACTGAGCTTTTAGACTCTAAATCAGACACCACTGAAGTCTCTGGCAAAGCCCCCTAAAGAATCAATGAGCTTTATCTTGACCATGAGAGGAGAAAGGGAAAGAAGGAAAGCAAAGACCATTCTTGTAAAACCCAGGCCAAATACAGTTGCAATGTACATACAGTGAAGTTCATGCAAACCATCATGTACATTATAATCTTAATTTACCTTCACAAAACACTCAAAACATGTTGTCAGATCAATAATCCCACATGTATAAGATTTTCCACCAAGACAGCCATTTAAGATAAGGACACGATTGGAGTTTTGCTAACTTGCTATTATAGCAAATTTGAGTACCCCGAATGCACCACAAAAAAAACTCTGGAAATTCTGAAAAGGCTTAAAGTTGCTCAATACTTACATCTGTTTTGCTAGAGATTGTCTATTGTGCTGCTTTAGATCTTAATGTACCTTAAACCATTAAATCTTAAAACAGGCTGTCTGAAAACTGAGGTAATCTGACACCAGCTAACAGCATTGGAGGGGAGAGAGAAAAAAAACAAAACTGAAAAAAACAAGTATCTATTGTGACTACACACATGGAACAAGTATATTTTGTGACTACTCACAGCTAAGGCAAAAAACCAAGACCTTAACACACACAAGAGACAATACTGCAATGGCCAACTGTCCTGGTTTGAGCCAGGATGAAGCCAATATTCCTTTCACTGACTTTTTTTTTCCTTCAGTAAGCTTCCTTTTAACTAGCAACTGTGTGTTCTGCTAGGTTGATAAGACACTGGAATGTTTTTCTAACTACTGAGGCTTCAAGGTCGCACCTTCACTCTGCCGGCTCAGACACTGTGGGGAGATCTGTGACCCCCCCGGAGGAGGCTGAGTTAGATGGACAGCAAAATTGGCCAAAGATATTCCATTCCATATATCCACGTAAGCTCAGAGGAAGGTCAGAGATCACAGAAGAC
>NW_009952798.1:2263987-2266409 GCF_000747805.2 Chaetura pelagica
AGGGCATTCTGCTCTTTGTAGCTGCTCTTGTGATTCTTTTGTGGTTTATTGACAGAACTGTAGCCATAATCAACCATATCATTACCAGCCTGGTGATCCTAGGGATGATGATACTGTTCTTTACAGGGGCACTGTATGTGTACAGTTACAGTACAAGTCCTAGTGGTACAACTCCTAAAGTGAAAGGAACGGTCCATGTTGGTAATAGCAATAACTGGTTCAATTTTACCTCTCCATTTTCCTTCAAGCTGAATCTCCCAGCTCTTGATCTGAATAGCATTGTTGCAGTGGGGATGCTTTTGTTGAATGTTTATAATGTATTGTGGATGCGTAGGGCAAGATGCTGTTCTACTCACTGCCACTCCCCCACAGGCAATGCTGCTGCCACTGCTGCTGCTGCTACCACCACTCGTACTGCTACAAGTGCTGCTACAAAAACAACAGCTTCTACAAAGATAAAGTCCAATCCCTTGCGAATCAGGCTAGTACATCCTGTGACCAGGAGCAAGGCAAAGTTAAAACGCTCCCCCATTTTCACCCACTCCCGCCTGAAATATCCTGAGTTCCTTAAAGCAACATTGGCTGAAACTGAGGAAGGAGAGGATTTTAACTCAGATGATGGAGCAGGTACCTCTCAAACAAATAAAAAAAAATCAGACCTCTCAAGCAGACAAAAGAACAGCAGGCCCTCCTCAATCAGATGACGACGATGACCTCATCCAGCCTTTCTCTATGAAAGAACTGCGCCTCATGAGAAAGGACTTCACCAGCACTGATGGTGAGGGAATTGTCAGTAGCATCTTCTGCACTTAAACTGCATATAAAGATTTTTAAGTCAGACAAAAGGTGTACCTTACAGAACACCTAACAGAAGATTTTGTTCCCCTGCAAATGCATCCAATAGTATTCACAGAAAATAAACAGACTTTTCTAGATGATGTCATAGTATATAATGGGGGAACTGTATCTGATAATGCCATGGTAAAGATACAATTAGACTAAAAATTTGTAATTTTCTGAACACTTTATTAAAACCATGTGTTGCAATCCAAGTCTGTATCTTACTAACTGCAGTTAGTATTTCTCAGCATTTCTTAGCTATCTTGTTTCCTTCAATAATATTATTTGAAAGCTACAACAAACAGGCAACTCACTTAACTGCAAGATTCAATGTAAACAACTGCAGTTATGGAGATATCAATTATACTTTTAAAAATCATTAGCTATTTGAAAATACATCAGTCCACAATTTATTAAGCAAATCACTTAAGCTACTGCCATTCTAGATACTGCAGGGTGTCCATCATACAGGTCCCTTGGGTACCACAGGTCTCCCATTGGCTTCAACCACACATGCCAGGGCTGCATATGAGGATACTTTATGAGGCTAAAAGTGTCTAAAACGGCTCTTGATACTGATGCTTGGGGACCTGAATCATGCCCAAGTTGCCTTCATCTTAAGATATAAGACACTCAAACTTGGGTTTGATTGGCCACCTGTGAAACAAAGCGGAAGGCACGTGTCATTACACGTGAGTATTTCAAATTCTGAAGTTATCCAGGACCCACTGCAAATGCTAGTAAAGCATCAACTCTCCTGTCAAAGCCCCTGTGTTGGATATACTTTTGCTGACTTACGCACTCACAGAATCCATGCCACAGAAGTTTAAAACCCCACAAGAGGTCTGAGTGAAAAGCAGCCAGGCCTGGCACAACAGAGCATCTCTCAGCCAAGTGGGAGCAGCCAGGCTCCCATCCTAACTTCCATGTAGGATGAACACCTTCACACCAAGCTGCTCGAAAGGATGAAGCTAGGAAGTGGAACAACTATGGAGATGAGCTAGCTAGAATTGATGTGAAGGAAATCCGACCAGCTACCACAGAAGGAGAAAACCAGGAATGGAAAAGATGGCTGGAATGGCTTCACTGTAAGAGGGGCCATTCAGGAATCTTTGATTTATAGAAAGAGGCACAAGCCCTGGGTGGCCTGTCACCTGTGTGTGAGCAATACAAAACAGCCATCTCCTCATGTGATCTTTGCAAAACTAGGGGAACATCCCCTGACAATGACACTCTGCATGTCAGGGAAGGAAAACCCTTGTGGTCCCCGTGGCAGGCAGAACACACCGGTCCCTTCCCAGGATGAGGAAACAAACACCACTGTGATTGTGGAAGTGGTGTCGGGATTCACCTGTGCCAAAGCTGCTCCCGAGGCAAATGGTGAAAACACGGTTTGCTCCTTAGAAAAGGTCTCTGGGATTCTACCTCAACCCACAAACACCCAATGTGACAAGGGAACCCGCTTCCCCTCACACCTCGTACAACAATTTCATGTCCCATACTGCCCACAAGCTAACGGGATAGCTAAACGGGTTAATTAAAAAGCCTTATTCGCCCCCAGGCCTCGAAGCAGGATGAAAGA
>NW_009952798.1:2266529-2293504 GCF_000747805.2 Chaetura pelagica
GGACAGCAGCGCCTCTCAGGAGAGAGGTTTCCCAGGCCGGCTGGTGAGGAGGGCCTGCCGGCGCCCTGCCTGCTCAGCTCAGCTCAGCTCAGCTCCCGCCCAGGGGAAAGGACACTGACACCAGCCGTTGCCAAACCTTCCTGTCAGACCCGCTGCTTCGTTGTAAGAGTTGAACAAAAAAATTGTGCACAAACCCCACTTGTTGTTTGTTGTGTGTTTTTTTTTTTTCACTTAAATCATTTCATGTCAGCGTTCACACATTGCTACTTCTGACGTGCTGTTTTATCAGGTAGGAGGTTTTCCCGTCTGTTTTACTAACTTTTTTTTTTCCCTTTGGTTCACGAGGGCAAGGTTCTGCTTTTGCATGTTCTACTCTAGGAGGGCTGAGCAGAATTTCATAGCTTTGAATGAGAAATAGGCCTAGTCAGACCCAGCACTTCAGCCGTAGCACACTGGAACTTTAATAAATAACATTTCAAATCAAATGAGGTATCCATGAAAATACATCAGATTTCTAATCAATTAAGTTATCCATATCTGCATTGCATGAACACAACCTATAGTGCACCCCTGGCTTGGTTGGTGATAACCTAGGTAAGGAACTTGGCTGATTAACATCAGGGTTTCATGCACCTCAGGCCCTTGGATTTAAGAAAGCAAGTAAAAAAGTTGTACCTGGTGAGTGGCTGATTTTAGCCCAAACATGGCACCAGAGCATGGACAGAGTATGTGGCCAGACCCAGGATCTTAGACTTACCCTAGACCAAAGGAAATTTTAAAATCAAATTACTTAACAAAATTTCACATTGCTGCAGTAACTTCTAATACTAGTTTCACTTGAATAATTTCAGAAATAAGTGTTTTTCTTCTCTTTTGCAGACAGCACATTCCAATATTCTGACTATTCATTTGCTTTCAACTATTATCTGTAAGTAAATTCAGTATATAATAACTTACTATTTTCAGTTGCTTTACTATTTTATTTTTAATGGCAGCACTGAGCAGAGAACATATTTCACATTTGTACATTCTTACTTAATTAAACTTGTTAGAACTGTAATTAAATCCATAAGCTATAATTTTTTACAAACAATGAATAATATTATTTCAAGAGAGATCTCTTTAAAAACAACATGCTTGCAAGGCTCTAGTTCCACTACTACTGAGAAGCCAGGCAGTATGAAATTCATAGCGTGGAAGCTTCAATTGTAAATATAATGCTATCACCATCAGAAATGGAACAGAAGGCCTGCGGTTCCTGAACCCACGTTTAGGTCTTCTCAGGATCCACACAAAGAGAAGACAAACATCTCAGTACTTCCATTGCTTGAGGTTTACTTTTTCAAACTATTCAAGCACAGCACCTTGCCAGTGTGTTTCTCCACATGCAGCCCACCAGCAACAGAAATTGTCAACAATACAGACCTATAAAAATTAAACCTTTACCCATGGGTGCCAATCTTGTGTGCTATGTATTTCTACACTGCAGAATGCTTAACAGATGTGTAATTAATAGATCACCTAATGTTGATAACAACATGTGCATAGAACCTTAGTTTGAAATAACGAGGACATTTTGCTGACAGACCCTTGGGAAACTGACTTCAAAGGAATATCGGAGCTGCATCTATTTTCTCTCTTCCTGGGTTTTAGCTTTCCTGCATTCAAGGTCTTATAATTCAATATATACAAATTATTTTATTTTACATGCATTAAAAAATTGGAAAGGTCTATTGATGCAATCTATCACTGAGGCTTAATATTAATTAAAATTAGAGTGGTCATTTACCCAGGCTAATTGCAACTTGCCAATACTACAAATAGATTTAATGTTTAGGCACAAGTATGAGTTTCAGGGTTACGCCAACCACTGACGCACAGCAAGATTTTCTGATGAAAAAGGGATGTTTTTCATTAATGCCCACTCTCACCACATTTAACATTTCTTCTAAAGCATCTGGTAATATGGTGGTACTAACAAAAACCAGGATATTGCACTAGATGCACCTACTTGTTTTACCCACTATCCTAATTCATCTGTGTAATGACAATGAGAAAAATAGCCTGTGAAACTCAGCAAAATCACATTTTTTTTAAATTACAACTATTAAACAGACTCTCAATACATTGTTTTTATGGAGGAAAAATATGTCCAACTGGAAAAATATGGTGAAATAAAAAAATGCAAATAAAAGTCTTGTATTTAAATATTTGTATCATACAAGTGGGAACAACTGTTTTAAGTAAATCAGGGTCTTCATACCTACACAGGGATCTCAGAACAGGGACAAAAGACAAACAATACAGAATTTTTAAATGGTGGTTACTCTTGGTGGTAAATATTACTCTTTAATTATAGCATTGTGGATGCATTGTGAAAGCCAGGTCTAATAATCCTGTATTTTTGGCATATAGAGTAGCATTTTCATATGATATATAGCATCCTCAGATTTGAAAGCATATCCAGCTACTGCCGATGTTAGAGACACTTCCTTATCCACTTACCCTATTTTTGTTTTCACTAAAATGTAGGAAATGTATAAAACAATTGCAAGTAGAAACACCAAGTATGTGAAGTAACAAAAGTGCTTTAAGTAACAAAAGTGCTAAAAAAGTGCCAAAAGTGTCTAAAAATGCTGCCATTCCCCAAACAGTAACTGATGTCTCCATCTCAATAAATAAAGGTAAGGGACTTTATCTATTCCATTATCCAGATAAACATCTGCAATATCCATTAAATAGTCTTCTAAGACAGCAGAATTCCATTCAACCTTTCAGATGTCACTGCATGATTACTAGATCCCATTGTGTCACTGCTTAAGCACTTTGGAAGTTCTGTTGCATCTTACAATACCAGAAATAGCATTCCAGTCGTTACTAATAGATCCTGGTGCTGTAAACATGGAGGAAGCGAAGCAGGAAGAGTACTTCACAAGCTAGCAATCCCTTTAGTACAGAATTCTGCTTCTATCAGGATGTTCTCAACCAACCAGAAGTGGAGCATCATTGTGCTAGCCTCAAAAAGACAGGAGCCACAAAACTGGGAAATGCAATGGTAAATCAGGGGAAGGGACTGACCATGCCCACTAACAGACAGTGAACAGGAGCGCAGTTCACGGTTCTGAGCTAAGAAAGGAAGGGGAAACATACTCATGTCATGAAGGAATTGCCCAAGTCCTTTTTTAAACAAATTGAGTCTGAAAGCATAATATGATGAAATGCAGACTCCTTGAAGCTTGACAACTCGGCTGACTCCTTAATTAGGGAGAATTTTCATCGAGCATGCATAAAATCCTACTAAATTAGTATCTGTTTCACAGGCAGGTTTAACATCAGTCTTATACCATCTATCATTCATAAGACAGATGGAAACAGCAAATGATCCCTAAAGGGCTTTTCTGTGATAACAAGAAATGCTGTAAGAACTCCTGAAGTTATTTAATGCTGAAGGGTACATTTGCATACTGATTATCACTTACGTATTTTTTTTCTGCTGGTTGGTTCAATTGTCCATACTCTATAAAAGATTTGGCAGCATCTGTCCTCTTTACTTATGGACAAAGACATGAAAAAAACACAGGCAAACCTATCCTAGCACCATTATTTTATGTAACAGTCCTAAACCAGATTTTTCTCTCACTATTATCTATTCCAGTGTCCAGCTCTTGCTAGGTTTAAGTGACTAGAAAATAAAATTTTTAAGATTCCTTTGGGAGATAAATTTACTTTCCAAAATACACTTATCCATTGGGAAATTTTCTCTGTTATGTTCACTTTTGACCAGTTAAATCTTCATTAAAAGCCCATGGGATATGCTAAAGCTTTTTTCACTATTTACTTCACATTTAGTACTGCCATTAAGAAAAAATCTAAACATTGATGTTTTTCATTTAGTTTGCATTTCCAAAGCAATTATAATTGCATTTTTACTTCATGAAAACTTCCTAAATATCACACTCCTTCCTGAAGGCTGTCAGCTGTAACTCTTCTTCCCATTTAAAAACAGGTGCCATAAGTTAAAAAACTCTGAAATTACTGAACAATACATTCATATAGTTATATGCATTAATTCTGATAGTGATCTGAGTCTTTGGCAATATCATCATATGCAAATTACCAATATAGATACATTAACATTGCTAGCTTTAGTGTGTGCCCTACTAAATGCTTTAATTAGGCTATTATTCTCATGTCTAGTTACCTTCAGGGCTGCTCAGTGGGTATGGAAAAGTGTTGATGATGAATTGCTCATACTTTTCTGGAACAGGTGAGCTTACCTGCCCAGTGAGGACAGGGACTTCCTCTGATGTTTGTGAGATGACCTGAGCAGCTGGTTGAGGCATCTAAGAGCAAAGTACCTGCTCTATCCTGCTCTAACTGCCCAAAACCACTTTTCTTCTGCTCTCCATCCTCATTTGTTGCCTCTGCCTCTTAAAGGTAGCCAATTATATTGGACTTGAAAGTCTTTAAAATAAGATGATATTTAGCAGGTAGCATGCTTTATTAATTAAACATCTGCACAGGCTTTCCAGCAACAAACCTTATTATATTTTAGGAATTTGTTTCAGTTTTACTTCAGACTTGTATCTCGGTATTTTAATTACTTTTTTTAGATATTGTTGAGTTTCCCTGTCTCAGTACCTAGGACTTAACACTGCCATGCTATTTCAGTTGAGGCTTTCTTCAGATTATTTGTAATGTCTTGTATTGTACTGACTTGGGAACACAAAAGCTTCAAAGTGAAGTGCTAGAATCCAAATAGCTCTGTATATGCTGTCATTCTTCCTGAATCCCTTTTTGATGACTACTGATCTTAAAACATTACATGAAAGCGAATGTGCTCCTTCTGCACGTGGTACATGCAACACATCCTCTCTACTCTTTTACTTGCAGGTTGCACAAGGAACACTGGAGGTCAGTCTATGCTCAAGTAACAACTTTCGCTGAAGAGACAGACATCGAGTTTTTTAAGATTCCATTTAATGTAGTCGATTAAACATAACACTGTGTGTCATTTACACAAGTCAACCAACCCTCATCTTTTGTTATGTTCTGTTGAAATTGCACATTAAACTCTAGTCCTAGTTTTGGTTGAAAACAAAAGAAAGGCAACTCTTACTTAAAAGAAAAAATAATGTTCTTATGAGTCCTGCTAGAAAATAGAGGCTTCTCAATTCAAAATATAAAAGTTAGACATACAAATTGTGAGACAAAAGTAAAACTGAATCTATTTCCAGGTTTCAAGGGCTCAGGATACTGCATGTATGCTTTAGATGTCCCTTTACAAGTGTGTATTCAATACAACCTGCCAAAAGCCAGTGGGCCTGGGCTGGTTAGGCTGCAGGGTTTTCACCATCCAAGGCAAGCCTGATGGAGAGCAACTGAACTCGTGTTCCTCAAGCTCCACCCTCAGACCTCAGTGGCCTAAGAAGTGGCTTTTCCTACATAGCTATCAGCTACCCAAGGGCTTCCAGGTGGTCAGTTTGTAAGCAGTCCATGTGTCTTTGTGTCCGTGGACAAAACTGTGCTCAAGTATTCAGTGCTCCAAAAGCTCATTTGATAACTTCGGCTTTGGCATCTAAAAAGTATGGTTTAAAGAAGCAGCTTGGATTTGCTAATAGCCAGTAGGGACATTTCCATTGACTCCAAAGACTGAGTATAGTCTGAGCTCAGTATTCAGTCAATGCCTATAACCACCCCTCCCTTTTTCCAAGTAAGTTAGTTCTTTTGTTACTGCAACCACGCTCTATTTTTGCTGTGTCTTGTTTGGATTTTCTGCATTTTGTGTGGCTTCAGAAGAAAACTGTCTTTCCAGCATAATTTTCAGTAGATTTAAAACGTCTCAACAAGGAGATCAAACACAAACTCGAAAACATGGTTCTGAAACTTAATATTGATGCCAATTAACTTCATTCCTGCAACACAGCATTTGTACTATTATAATTTGGGGCAGCTATTGCAACAGAAGTCAAATAGCATGAGACCTCCAGTGATGTGAATATTTGCATAATACAGACATTAATGATACTACTTACCTAGATTTTGCTTGCTAGCAAACCCACATAAACAGCTGTGGTTCTGCCTCTTCAGGAACAGTTAGGAAAAAAACGCCTTACTTGAAGGAATGTTAGCCAGTCTGAACTTTGATGTGCTCTTAGACTTTGATTTCCTTTGGCTTTGAATATTAAAAATGTTCTTGCATTTCATAATATCTTCCCAAAACAAATTACTTATGTGGATTTCAAGTAGTTTATTTTCTGCAAATAAAATACATCTGCCACAGATGCAGTAGTGTAGAAGCAAACAGCTCTGTTCTTTGTCCTCAAATCCATGTGAAAAACCAAAATAAAACAAAAAAGCACTTTATACTAGAAGCCCCAACAAGTCCTTTCTGGCATTGACAACTGAGAAATACTTGTTTCTCCACCAGCAAACATGATCTCTGACTGTTTCCACTTCTGTTTGTTCTTAAAGAAGTTCCCCTTGGCTACAATGTGGTATAATGAAGACACTACTTCTCCTCACCCTGCATATCACACATTTACAATTTACATAATCGTACAAATTTGGCATAATTATGTTGTCTTTGGGTATGTAAAACTAGGTACACTATGGGATAAAGACAGCACCTTATAAGAGCCTTACCCAAACATACAAAGCTACAGGGACATCATCTGAACTGTCCATCTGTGCTTATAACCAGTTTGGTTATAAGCACATTAGACAGCCAGGAACTTAAACTAAGATGATTACAGTGCTATACTACTGAGTTGGATAGGGGGACACAAACCCTATAGGATAATGAGCACCATTTTATATGTTTTTAAAGTGTTTCTCATTATATAAAACACAGCAAACAGCAGAACCATAAACTCTAAATGAGGTTTGATATTACTTTTTTAATATTCACAACAAAAGAAGACAGGAGAGAAAGAAGAAATACACCCTTAGTAGCATCAAACCCTGTACAGTTAAGTGTAAGGGAGAAGAAATCACTGACATGTTGTATCAATTTTTTTGTATCAATCCAGCCTTTTACTGCCTACTTCAGAGGGATGATGAAAGGTCTGTTAGTACAACAGACCTGCATGCAACTAAGGGACCATCCCTGTTTCTCCAAGTGGTCCACAGACGCTGTTGTTACCATTTCCCACTGATGCCATAGCTGCCTGTCAGTAACCACAAACTAAGCTCTCAGCTGCTAATGAGGAGCTCAAGAAAAGGATTCAAACCTTTTTAAAATCTGCATTCATTTAAACAGTAAAGAGAATTCAATAAATACTGAAACACAACAAAATTATCGACTTAGTTTAAAATTCTAGAAACACCTTGTGCTAATGTCTTTCTCTCCTCTGTATTCCCCAGTTCAGGTTCCAAAAGGCTTATTTCATAAGCCTATTTTAACATTTTCTTAATCCAGCAATATTTTTGGTACTAAGGAAGGTTAAAGCGTTATTAAGAGTGTTTCTTGATCAACAGGGGAGGAAAAGCACAATCATTCCTACAACCATTAAAAAAAACCAAACAACAACAAAACAAAGTGTTAACAAAAGCTTTGACTATAGGAGGGAAAACAGGATGAAATTTCTAGTGTAAATATACCCTGCAAACAGGATGAGAAGGAAAATTACTGTTTTTATGCATGGCAGCATATGTGTATATATATAATTCCCATTATACCGGTATTGCTATGGTTCAAAACCGCATGCACGCTCCCCGCGGCCCGGCAGCCCCGCAGGGAGGTTCCTGCCCTGTCCCGGCTGCGGGGCGGGACGATGGGTAAGGGCTCCGCACGGAGGTGCTATAACCAGCAGCAGCGATGGCCGAGTGGTTAAGGCGTTGGACTTGAAATCCAATGGGGTCTCCCCGCGCAGGTTCGAACCCTGCTCGCTGCGGCCCGTGGGGGTTCATCTTTTCCTCTCCCTTACTCGCTACGTTTTATGCTTAAAACGCGCTGCTTTTATTCTTTATCTTCTCGCGCTGCTAAACGTGCCTCTGCAGCAGCAAGAGGGATTACACACTATTTATCCTGTCGTGACTCGCTGAGCCCTGCCTACAACACCTCTGCTGCTGTCAAGGAGTATAACGTACTCAAGCAGCAACAGGTCCCAGGGCGAGTTTCCGGCACTGCGATGAACAGCACTTGGCAGGGGTGGGAGAAGGGCACACTGGAATTAGTATTCCTTCCACAGCTCATCTTCTAGGTGCTCTGCAGGCAGTGCCTGCACCATCCAAATGCAAAGCTCAGGATGAACCCCATGCTTACACAGTGTCCTGATTTGCCCTAAGGGCACATTCAGCCCCCATGTCCTACAGCTGGTACAACATAAATCAAACAGCAGTAAGCTACTCTATAAAGAATTCATTTTTTCCAAACTTTCGTTTTCACAAAGGAAGCTGGTCTGATTGCTCATAGACCTTCAGGGAGAGAGTCACAGATCATCTTTTCCTCTCCTTTATGGCCTTCTGCACAGTCACAGAGAGAGCACACGCACACACAAGATCTGACAGTGAGGGGGAAAACCTGCAGCAGTTGCTACGCCGCTAACAACCAGGAAAACAGAAGCACAAGGCACTTTCTCCTGCATGCACACACACATCACCTCTTTCTGACTGGCTTAAACTGACCTTTCACCACTCAGATGTGTCAAGCATTTCCTATGTGTGACCCCAGCATTCATTAAGAGCTGAAAATTTGCAAAACCAGGTAAAAGAAGGCTGGAAATCAGAAAAAAAAAATAAAAAATAAAGCCATTTCCAGAGGTCAAACTAGGCTAGAGTAGGAACAGTCACTTTTTCACTCCTGTCTTTCTTAAAAACAAGACCAAAACTCCAACACAAACACACATGCAAACCCTTTCTTTCCAGCATCATGTTTTGTTAGTGCAACTTGATTTAAACAGAAAATGGAGGCAGGGGAAGAACAGGGAATGTTGAAATATCCCTGCTCAGAACAACATAAAGAGGGAACAAACAATTGTTTAAGCTTGCAGTAAAATAAACATTGCAAAGCTCTCCTTAACAAGGCTGCCAGGGATTTCAGGTTTGGGTGCTTCTTTGTAACTGTTAGCATGCCCATTTCAGATAAGAAATTTGGTTAAAAAAAAAAAAAACACAAAACTTATTTTCCACATACAAGGCTTGATTTGTTTAATCAGTCAGGAATTTTAACACTTTTTTTAATAACTTGAAGTTCCCACCCATCCCTATAATCTGGAACAGATGAAACAATTTTGTTTCATGCAGTTTTGGTAGCATCCCAAATTAATAAAAAGACAGTATTGAAAGAGTCAAAATCCTAAACACAGTGGGCAAGCTTTGAACCAAGTCCTTCTTTTCTACTGCATCACTTCAGAAGCTGCTAGGTTTTTTACTGACCACTTTAAATACCTTATTTCCAAAAGACATATTTCTTTGCTTTAATAGATCTAAAGCCAAAGTACCGACCCCATAAATACTTATTAGGAAGTTTGCAACTTCAAGGTATCCTTTTCACTAGGACTTGCTGGAGATACACATGCAAGATGACCAACACTAAAAGACATCTTTTCAATATAAAATTTAAAATAATCATAAGAAGCCAGTCTGTTAGAAAAGCAACAAAAATCTCCTCTAAGTATTTGAATTTGGTGACTCTTTTCTTCTTGAAACTGGTATTCCCTAAAATTTCTATTGAAGAAAAAAAGAGCAGCAGCAAACATCAAGTTAATTCCCACCCTTACCCTTCAGCAAGATTTATGAAAATGTTCCCATCAAGGCACCAAAGGGCAAGAACCATATGGTTTTAATTCCAGGGGGGAATGTTGTTGTTGGTTGGCTTTTTTAAATTACAGTAGTAAGGACTGCCAAACAGCCTGCTAAAGCTATATATGCATCAGCAGCTCCAGTGTTTTGGGCTCAGTGCTCCTCCCTTGTCTCCTATCACTTTTCATCTCCAGTTTGTACCAGAGTTCAAGCACTACTGGTCTGATTTGCTTCCCTTTTTAAACCTCAACAGTAAGAGTGAGAAAGAGCCAGGCAGTAATGAATCTGGTGCTGGAGTCCAGACCCCAAAAGGCAGATATGGGCTCAACATGGTCCTACTCCCTATCTCTGCCATTTGGTGCCATTTTCCTCCCTGAATTCAGCTTAGCCCACAGTTCAGTACCTTCAGGGAGGAAGGTGCCTCCAGCCAAGTAAGCAAAAAGGTGCTTAAGCTACCAGGGTCCTTTTTATCATCAATTATCCCCACTGAAGCAAGCACCCTAGTCCTTTAGTGGTGGCAGGTCATGGATGGACACAGGAATCCAGGGAATACTGAGGTCCTTCAAAAGGACAATTAGCAGAATGCACCAAAGGCACCCAGGCCCACCCAGCTGGAACAGTCTCTTACTCCCCTGGACCCTTCTGTTCATTCATTCTTCTCCCTACCCCTCTCCCCCACCCCATCAGTATAATTCACACAAAGTTGTTCATGAGAAAGAGGAGGAGCTAGCAGTCCTCTACCCAGCATAAATTTGGGGGCCACATGAAAATTAACTGTTAGTAAATGACCAGCTCTGATAATCCTGACAAAGTAAATCTGTTTTCTGCAAGGACTGATGCCTGAGAGTCAAAACACATCACCTTAGAAGAGCTGTTAGCCTTGGGTGGCCCAAGTCCTTTGTTATTGTCAGAGAAGCATTTTTGACAGAGCAGCAAGGAAATAATTTTGTCCAAAGAAGCAAGAACCACATCACATATCAAGACTGGGAACCTGCTGAGCACTGGCAGGGAATACCATTTTCTAGAAGTAGCCCCTCTCCTTCCTTCACTGCCCACCAAAAAAAATGGAACAAGAGCAAACTCCTGCAGAGATGGAACAGAGAGGAAAGAAATCCAGCATCTGTCACCTGGGACAGGTTTATGGTATCCATCAGAGACCTAAAACTTGTAAAAGTTCCTAATCTACATCGTGCACCACTGCAGTGACTCGGACACAAACCTTTTAAAGCTGGACAAAGCACATGCAGAGTCTCACCTTTATTAACAAGGGAGGGAGAAGAGACTAAGAGAGCGAGGATGAAAGAACAAGCACACACAATGCCTACTGTTGGGGATAGGCTTGGCAACTCTTCTAACAGCAGGATGAGCATGTACACTAGGCTGCCATAAAGATACCTAGCATAAACTAACTGATAAATATCACCCCAGCTGACAGTGACAGAGGCTGACAACTTAATGAGTTACTTTATCTTTTGCTGTGTAATTTCATCAACTTCGTAACAGCTTCCCTGCTTACCTTCCCAGCTGTCTTGTGTCTCAGTTCAGGATATGAAAGTGTAGGATAGCAATGTTTATGCTCAGGAAATTAAAGCTACACAATATCTGTTTTAATCATCAGGATATTTGCTTCTATTGTAGAACATATAAACTACCTTTTTTTCCTCCTCTCTCACTCAAAGAGGAAAATAAGCCTTCAGAAAATGACCTTACCTATCATTCAGCCTGAGATTTTAAGTCATATACTATCTGTATTCATAATCAAAACTTTAACTCTTACATTGCCACTTAGGAACCATTGGCAAAACAGCTTGGCAAACACTGGCAAAACAAAAACTAGAACATTCTCAATCTTACATCCAGCATTTGCACAAGACCAGGAATGACAACAGTAATTAAAAATATACTCATTTCACTAAATTCAAGAACCCCAACCCGAGATGTTAATTACATTGAAAACAGCTGGCTAAATAGTTGCTTAATTTCTGATGTTATAAAACTGGTTGCTACAGTTTCACACCCATAGACACAGTATTAGACAATGTGCCCTATTGTCTGTGTTTTATCATCATCAGCTGCACCCCCATTTCCTATCTCAAAACTTCTAGCTGAAATCTCAGCAACCCTCACAAGTCTAGTAATGGCCACATTTCATCAATACTTTTAACTAGACTCCACAGGATCCAGGCTCACTTCACAGGTCTGTTTATTTTCATACCAAACTCAGCTAGCCATTTAGAGCCAGAGCTAACAAAGCACTCAAGCATAGCAATGTTCACTTGCTATAGCCATTTAGAGCCAGAGCGTTAGCTCTCAAAGCACTAAAGCACTCAAGCATAGCAATGTTCACTTGCTGTACAGTGGAAGCACACACCAAATCAGACCTCTCAGATACCCAGAGAATTCAGGAAGCTGTTGCCTACCTGAACAACTCCCAGGAAGTACTAGGGAAGAAAATGGGGCCTTCCATTCCTGGCAGCTGCTCTCTTCCCTGAGCCTGAGATTCACTGATCCTAATTCTAATATATAGTACATGGGTTGCTACTGTTGCTGCCCACCCCTAGTGTCCTCTTGCAGCTGTTTCCACTGGGCAAAGTTAAGCTCTCTCTCTTGGCCACAGAAAAAAACATGTACAGCTGATTCTTGCCTTTTAATCACATCTTTGGCAGAACTTGATAGAACCACCTTACAACCCTTGCTCTAATTAATATTTAAGCAAGTATGTTATGTGCTTATCAGTGCAGAGGCCAGAGCACAACATTATTGTGGATAATGTCACATGGGACATTTGCCAGATCCTTCTGTGCTACTAGCAAAAACACTTCTAAAAACACTTTTTTAAAGTTAAACTTAGTTATGCTGGGAGGGGGCACAGCCCTTGTTGATCTAACACTCAGCACTTGGTCAGGTGCTTATTTCTTTCCTGTCTAACATGAGGGAGAATTGAGCTGCCCACTTATTCCATTTAACTTTTCTTACTGGCCAACAGGTCTGGTCCCATCAATGCTATCCCAAAAGCAACACAGGCTGAACAGCTTCCTCTTGCTTTGCAGTATGTCTGAAAATCAGACCAAGTTAAATATATACATAGAATACATTAAATAGAAAATAGAATTTTTTTAAGAAGCCTCTATCAGTGTACTGAAGCACTAGTTAATAAACCACCCCCATAACTGGGGCAAATACAAATTAGAGTACTTATTTCTAGCAGGTATGTTACAAAATGCAAGTCTTGCCAGCAGCTTTCACTGGGCCAAGAGCCTTCCAAATACCTGCAATCCTTTATCCAGAACAAATATCTCAAGGTGCTTTGCCAAAACAAACCATGTAATAATTGGCTAATAATTACATCAGTTTTAATGACATGAAAAATGAGTATGCTGTATTAAGCTCTGTTGTATACTCACTTCTCAACAGCAACCAACTGGTTAGGTGCTAAATCATCCATCCAACTAGTCTGCTTTACCTTTAGGAGCAAGTGAAATGGGGAGATAAGAATCCCAGCTGCCATCTGATTCAAAGTACTCCAGCTGGTTGCACTTCTTTGTACCCTATTACTTAGTATCCTTCAGGTGAACTAGAGTTTCTTCTGTTACTACTGCTCGACATTCTTTACAGTCCTGTCCCAGTATAATGGATTGAAAGTCTTTCTTAAGCAAGTACATTTATATAAAAGAAAGCAGTATGTGCTCTAGAAGATAAAAATATGTAATTGCATTTAGCAGGTTACAGAGAACTATTCATCTCATCTCTATAATGTTTTCAACTGCAAAATATGCAACAGAAAACCACACAATAAAGAACAACTTTGGATAGGCAGGATGATAAACTTGAAAAATAGCTGTATTTGCCATCAAATCTAGGATCAATGTAGCTGTATCAGCTTTTATAAACCAGTACAAACACAACCAGCACTAACACTGGTATCAGCCCTGTAAAGAAAACTGGCACCAGAATAAATATTGTTGATGTTAATAAGATACATGTTTTATCAGGATTCCTTTGGCAAGGATTTTTGTTCTAATTTATAAAAAATAAGCACCAAAGAGGAGAAGCACAGTAGGTCAGTTAGCGCATCATGCCCTTGCACAGTAGAGACAAACATGTCACTCCAGGGAGGGACAGACATCATAGTATTGTTTCCACACTGGGAGAAGATTAGTTTTCAGATGAAACTTTCCATGGAGATGCCCAGGATTCATAACTGGACTCCCTGAAACTGAGGGGACAAATAACAAAAAAAATGGGATCCCTGTGGTGGGTGGAGGCTTTCAATTAAAAAGATAAAATTCCCTCTTGTATGCACTGCAGGTTTATTTGTTGCTGATGAAATTACTTGCCTACACAAAACCACAATGTCAATACCAGACATACTGGTCACATTAACAAACAAGAGAGCAAATACAAAATAAACAAACAATGCAGTATTTGAAAAGTTGCCCGAAATATTACAGAATACATAGAATGGTTAAGGTTGGAAAGGGACCTTCAATGCAGTATTTGAAAAGTTGCCCAAAATATTAACATAGAATGGTTAAGGTTGGAAAGGGACCTTCACCATCATCAGGTTCCATCACCCCTGCTGCGAGCAGGGACACGCCACTCTAGACCAGGCTGCACAAAGACTTTACAAAAACTATCAAAAAACTTTCATGTGAGATGTTGTCCACACTAATGCTGACTGGCCTGATTCTTCATTACTCACTATACAAAACCCATCTATCAGGACAGAGTGGGGAGAGAAACTACAAGCAATGCACAGAACAAAGTTGCTAACTGGAGAAGTGAAGCTCTGGAACTGCCTTCCAAAATAAGCAGATAGTGCAAAAAATGTACTTGTTAAGATAGAAAGCAAGTGATTTTTAAGAGTGCTTGGTTTACCAAAGTGACCTTCTTTAATAACCAAACAGTTTTTACTTCAACTATATCGTAATATTACAATTCTCCAACACAGTAAGTTTGCAATAGTGTGGTGCATGCACTATAGATCACTACAGTAAGTACAATGCAATGGAGCAGTGGACCAGAGTACAGAGCTTAGAAACAGGCAGAGTTTGAAGTTCACCGTCATTCAGCTTTTGGAAGATCCTCACTGAATAGGATGAATAGTCTTAACATTGACTTCCAGTTCTGCCCACACTCTTTGTAACGCCACAGTATTAAGAAAAGTATTATTCACTACACACTATTGAAGAATACAAAAAACAGTATCTAAGGTGTTAGATAACTTGACCAAATCACTTTCTGTTAATACTGAAAAGGGCTTTGCTGATTACAGTTTGCTTATTAAACAAGAAGACCTCCACAGGTCACCCTCATAGCACATGTGTTAACAAATCAGTACTGAGACATTTATTCAAATAACTGCCACATCACAATGAATGAATACTAAATACAAATAACTTGACACTGCTGACAAAAAAAAAAAATACTGAATTGTTAAACGGATGATCTCATGATCTGGCATATTTTGCATTTTAGATCTCATAGTTTCTGAATTTTCTGAGAAGCTCTGATGGAGCATCCCCGGACCACCGGAAACGTAAGTGCCAGTAATTTGCCTCTGAAAATCCTGAGGGGAAAAAAGAAACACAGAAAGGCAAGTAAATTATTATAAATATGTGTAAAACTAAGTTGTCTGAAATAATACCTTATATTCTTCCCTTGAAAAAGTAAGCAAAAAAGTGCTTTTTTCTAGCAGGGATAGCCTTTGTATTCTTAGCCCCATTTGAACAAATGCTCAAGCAAACACCTACCTTCCAGATATGTATCAGCTGGGAAGAGGCCAAAGAGGAAGAGGAAGCATGATGGCAGTCCAGAAAATAGGATTTATAAAGAAAAACTGAACAAATTGCCTTTGCTTAATGTAGAAGAGAGAGAGGGTAACATGATAAATCTCCACAGATGTGAAAGGCAGCAATGTGGAAGGAAGGTACAAATGGCCCTCTCCCCACACAAAGGAATAAAAGAGTTTTTCAAACTGTGTTTTTATCATTTCCAGGCTGTTAATACTAAAAAAATTGTGATTTTCCTATGTCAGAAAGCTGAAACCTATCACGAGACTGTCTTAACATCTCTTATTCAGGAGGAAATAGCTACATGGAGTTTTAGTCCAGAATCCTTACAGCCCAAAAGACAGTAACTGCAAAGATCTCAGTTTAGAAGTGGAATCCAATATAATAAATTTCCTGCACCTAAACAAAAACACTATTAATATCTTAATATCAAGTATCAACACTCAAGCACATAGCCTATCAAAAATATAATCTGATATTAACTTGTATTAATAAATGCCCACTGGATAAATTAACTGCACATTTGATGGGTTTGGTTTTTTTTTTTCCTCATTCAAATCCCTGGAAATTCAATTAAAACTTCAAAATATTATGAAAAAGAAGATGCCTGCAAAGAAAGCTCACCATTACAATGAACAAGATGATGTTCACTTTGAAATTTTACTGGTTTACAAGGATACAGTGATGATTTAATTAGCAAAAAACCAAACCAAAACAAATAGTATAATGTTATAGAGCACAATTTTAAAATATAAAATTTTCAATTATGCCTCATATATATTTTTGGTAGGATTTTCTTATCTATTTTCTTCTCTTCCACAGAAGTTTGGGATTAAATTCAGTTTTGCTACCTTCACAGTTCAACTTAATTTCCTGTTTGATTAAGCTGGAAAGCAACAACAGGATTTTCTGCTCACATAAGCCTAAGATTATGAAACTCGTGAAGGATCAAGCAGAACAGAGGGTGGCTGTTGTGGAAAGTCAACTTTGATCCAGGTGTACTGACAACAGAAAGGAAATCCTACTTGGCCAGATGACAGCTTTTGAAATACACATTTATTCTGGTGCATGCATAAAATCATTAAGGTTGGAAGGGACCTCAAAGATCATCAAGTTCCAACCCCCCTGCCATGAGCAGGGAACCACTAGACCACGTTGCACAAAACCTCATCCAACCTGCCCTTAAAAACCTCCAGGGATGGGGCATCAACAACCTCCCTGGGCAACCCATCCCAGTTCCTCAACACCCTGAGAGTGAAGAATTTCTTGCCAATATCTCACCTACATCTCCCCTGTCTCAATTTAAAACCATCACCCCTTGTCCTATCACCATCTTCTCTGGTGAAAAGCCCCTCCCCAGCTTTTCTGTAGGCCCCTTTCAAGTACTGGAAGGTGTTCTAAGGTCTCCCTGGAGCCTTCTCTTCTCCAGGCTGAACACCTCAACTATTAGCCTGTCTCCAGAGCAGAGCTGCTCCAGGCAAGTACTGAATGATGGATTTAAAAAAATATATATATATTTAACAGTTTTTAACATTTTGGTGTTTTTTTATATCACTAAAAAAAATTGCCTTTTTTTCCCATTTTGATATAACAGCCAAACTGAACTTTTTGGTTTGGTTTACGAATAATTTTTTTCTTCTCCAAGTTTTTTGCTTTACTAGCAAATAAGCAAGCAAATATGGGGTAAGAAGAAAGGTCGGAGAGCTTCAAAATTAAATAAGGAGAAACATAAAAACCAAAACAAAACTCCAACCCAAAACCACATTAAAAAAACCTACTAGTTAAGCACAGTATTCTGGACAAGAATTTAGTCAGAAGAATTTTCTGACTAAAAAGCCAGGCGAATTCCTGGATACTGCAATTTTATGTAACTGCTGGTTTTGCTTACTTGGGGAGTCTGGATTCTTTGAAGACTGTGGTTTCACATCAGGAATTGCAACATCTTCTTGCTCCCTGCTCCCATCTGACAATCCTTCTTCATTGTTTTCAGCTGGTTGGGTCCAAATCTCATCAGTTATGTTGTTGCTATGATTCGAGTCAGGAGCTTCCAGCATTTGGTCCTTCTTACTTTGGACAGCCCAGTGCATTGACTGAAAAAATGGAAAAGTAACAAAGAACTAATTCTCATGCCTTAAAAGATTTCTAATGAACTTCTTCCTTATATTGGTGCAATAAATGGTTAAACAAAGCACATATTAGAGAGAAGCTTGCAGGTCAGTAGGTGGGGATGAAGAACAAAATGTACAAACACAAAATAATTCTAGGAGTCCTTTGTCTAGTTTATTTTGTCATGAATTCTGACACTTTTTGAAGAGGGCTTGAAAATGGGACTTTTTAAAAAAGAACTTAGATAATGTCCATTTTCAGAGCTGTTGTTGCCTTCGAAGTGCCCTTAGAAAACAAGACAATTTGGAAAGCTTTACTGTTAGATCCTGTGGAATGACTTCTGTTTGGAAATGAACTAAGCCTGATGAGATACTTTCAGAAAACACTGAAGATCAGGCATAATGCATTAGCTGAAGAGGCTCTTAAACTTCCCTCATAAGCAGAGCAGAGATGGGCAAAATTGGCAAGGAAAGCATTTATTCATGTCTTAATATCTGACCATGTAGACTTGTAACTATCATTCACCCTTACAAAGCAGAAAAAAATATAATCAAATATGGACTTAGGATCTACTAGGAACACTATCAAATTATCTCACTAGCAAAATTAGGAGGGGAAAAGACCCTTCAGAATATCTGCCACAAATCACCCCAATAGCCTAGCAGGGCCCCTCCAAACACCTATGTGAAGTCCAGGATTCAAAGGAACCTACCTTCTAGATTTTTCCATGAGCTTTTTATTTCATCAGATAGCATGAAAACCTACCTGATAAGCAACATACCAAAAGGAAAATATCACATTCCAAGATCCTAGCTTTGAAAATAAATACAAGGTTCCTACAAAAGCAAAGTGTGCCGAAGCATTTGAAAATAGCCCTTAAGATACTTCATATACTACACATAAAAGCAGCAACTTGATAAATTCACTCAAGAACTACTGGCCTAAAACCCTTCTGAGAAGGGGCTCCTGTAACCTTCCAATTTTCCCTGAATTTCCTCAGCCTCCTTACTGCAGGAAACATTCTTCACTATTCCTGTCCCCAAAACCCGCCACTGCAGAAGCACTGTAACTCATCCCCTCACTGGCTCCAGTGTTTCCTCTGGACCAGCCCCACCTCCTTAGCCCACACCAACCGTTTTCATGGAATTGCTCAGGGCCTCCCACTGCTGGAAAGGAACGACAATTTTGCTTCGGCGCCAGTAATCGTAACGCGCTCGACTCTCTTCATTAGTAAGAATCTCCTTAGCTTGCTGCAGCTTCTGGAAATTCTCCACTAGAACAAAAAACAAAAAGATACTAAAGCCAATATCTGCTTTCAAAGAAATTAATTCAGACGTGAAAGAAGAGATGCCTATAATGGCTTAGGAGACAGAAGGAGAGCTGAGTGACAAAGATACATAGTTGTTCTGCTTTCAGCTTTGCAGAGTTTTAGCTGCCTTACGATCACAGCATCCCTCAGTGGACAACTGACATCCTTTCCAAATGAGGACTGAAATGCTCACTTGTCTATTGGCTGCAACATCTCTTAAATTTAAGCTGAGAGAAACTTACAGAGTACAGCAGGCAAGAGGCAAAAGTCACTTCCTGTAGACCACCTCAGGATGGGAAACTGAACTAGATTTAATAATGCTCAGAAGGGACACAAAAGCGACAGCAGCAAGGAAGCCAGCACAAAGCACCACTCCAAGAAAACACAGGAGGGGGAAATGGCAAGGAAAAAAAAGAAAAAAACAAGCAATAAGAGGAATCTAAATGTAGTTCATATTATCTAACTCATGCACTTCATTAGATGTGTTTTCTACATAGGCAAAAAGGTTCTCTTAAGCACCAGACAGCATGAATGAGTTATTTTTCCCCACAGGATAATTTTTCATTAAACAGTTACTAAGGATGCAGCTGCATGTTGCTATTTATAGAAGGGTCATAAAGATTTAGATTTTATCTGTGAGTCACCTGTGTTAGTCATCTTTTATTATTGTTATTCATTCATTCCAGTTTACAAATCAGAGATATCTCTTTTGAAATACACCAAGCCCAAACACTAATCAAAAATTGTAACAGTAAATCAAAAAACAAACAATAGGTTGAGGGAGCAGTTCTATCAGGCTTCCTTTCTCTAGTGACACTAGTTTTCAACAAATTTTCAACACGTGCCACTTGGGGTCCTTTTGGTTTTAATTACTGTGGAGGGGTGGAAGGTGGTACAGACACAACAGAGCCATGCACTGGAATAGGGTCTTGTTTCCCTGCTGCAATAGCCAGAGTTTTCTGCAGAGAAAGGGGATTCCAGTGGTTTCATTCACGCTTGTGCCATCATTTAAAATAGATTTAATATTAGTGATCAGATTATGGTTAGTATGTGGCAGATTGTCTTTCAAACACCAACTCTCAGGGGGTTCCTTGTCAGGGAATTGTCCCCAAATAACTCAGGTGCTGCTAGGCCATCACAGGTCTGAGGAACTGCACCCTTTGATCAACACAAAGGGTAGCTGCTGTTCTGCAAACAGATGGCTTCTCTATTTCCAGCCATTACATTCAATTAAAAGAAACTAAAGTACATTAAATGTGTTCCTGATGGGCTTGTTTATGGAGGCACAGAAAGGAGTTGACGCAAGTGAGGCACTTGAATGGCACTGAGCATGGAAGGAAGCTGACTCCTTAGGTCTAGAAAGGGATACACTCCATCAAAAAAGTCTGGACTAAAAGATGCTCTACCATAGAAGGAAAAAAAGATTTGAAAGTCCTGTGTGTGTGTGTGTGTGTGTAAATAAAGAAACCAAAAGGTAGCTTCCTGATCTACCACCTAGGAGTTTGCATATGTAAGAAAATAATAATAAAGCTTGCTATTTAAAGACAATATGCTCAATACACATGACAACTCAAATATACTGGGGGAAAAGAGTATTTAATAAAGCTTTGGGGCTGAATTTAGTATCTTAGTGATGTTAAGATAAGAACAGATGGTTTTTAAACAGGGAAGAACACTTACCTGCTTTGGGGTCTCCAGGATGTTTGTCAGGGTGACATTCAAGGGCTTTAACCTTAAATTCTGCAATTATTTGTTCAACCTAAACAGAATGGCAAGATTTGAAGTGAGTAAATACATACACACAGATAAGATTTTCAACCTTGCTTTTTGAAGGGGGCTGGAAGGAACAACAAAGAATGTTGCAAGATTTTCTTCCTGTTCATTTTTACAAGCTTTTGCTTTACAAGCAAAACAGGTAACAACAACCAGATGTCAATGAAACTGTTTATTTAATTTCATTTTCCACCCACTCTTCCTTATTCTTGTTTTTGTGAATCTCAGTCATCCAGCATGGCAAGTTGGCTTTAAGGAAAATGGGGAAAGACCATGTATGTGAAAACCTTCCCTCACATCTGACAAAATGCCATGACTTGAGCTGTTCTTCACTTTGTTTCATCAACTCTAACTGTTAAGCAACTCTCACTGCAGGAAGCAAAGACCTTCTATATTGCTGAAGATCAGTTTGTGGGATTGGGTGGCTTTCTCCATAGGAAATTTAGCCAGTACCACATGACTTTTCCATTTTGGATACCACAAAGCTAGATAACTAGCAGTTCCCATTCTTCCCATCAAGGTTATTTTTTGCGCAAAGCGTTGGCTTGGAATAAACGGATACATAAATTATTAGAATAAATATTGGAATCTCAGCTTGCATTTGTTGATTTCCTACACAGTTTATACATAAAGTATTATGACAACTGGGAAAACAAAGACATATTAACAGTTAACAAAACACAGAAAAATACTGGAGTGGGCACCAGCTTAGATTATCACATTTCCAGATTTTTCAGAGTATCTTGCTTCTGATTGTAATCCAGAAGCCAAAACTCCTTTGTACCTTTCCAGTACAGCTTAAGTTTTCACAACAATTTGCCCAAAGATATTAACTAGCTATTATTTCCCATGCTAGAAAGGCTGTTCATACAAATTCCTCATCCTTCAAACTCCATATACATCCATAGCTATATACAGTTAAAATTATTTAATTCAAAATTAAGGCTCATAGCCTTTCTTTAGGAAAAAAAAAAAAAGTACAGTTCACTTAACTAGCTGGCAAAATGCTGGTGTCATATGCTGGGAAAGATGTGGTCTACAGTGGTATTTTAGGAATTCTCCACTTATTGCTTTTTTCAGTATCTTCTTCCAGAGGGACAGATGCAAGGTGGTCTATTGCCAGGCAGTAGGACACTTAAAATTACACACATTGGACAAAGAACTTGTTGAAACTGGTTACTGTATAACTAGTCACCATCTGTAAAGCTTAGCTACATAAAAGGAACTTTAAATTTAAAATATGCAGAGCAGCAGAGGGGTAGCATTCAAGTCTTCAGTTAAAAAAAAAAAATCAGTAGAAAGAAGAGTTTGTATGAATTTACAGAAATATATGAAATGTATATAAAATATTCAGTGATATGTTTACTATGAAAGGTATCCAGTATCCACTACACATTGAATAACGCTGCTCCTGGAAGAAGGCAGATTAAATCCCTTCTCCCTTCTTCCTTTCACATCTGAAAATGAACTAGGTGTCCACAAGCTCAATTCTATCAGAAGCTAAGAATGAACACAGGTGTTAACTTGAATACAGGGGAAACCTGTAGAAATTGAGACTATTTGTGCTCTAATTTAACCAGGTCAGATCAAGAGCAGAATATTCAGCACTTCACGTGCAAGTAGAGCAGCTGGGAATGTTCTGCATGTGCCTAAAGAAGGGAGCACAGAATCTGCCTGTGTTGCTGCCAGTAAGTGACTGATAAGAGTCATGCAGTGGCAGAACACTCAGATGCTCCCAATTTCTTGTAAAAGTTGGAAGTAGTTGTGTGCATGGTCCTGAGGGGAGGCAATCACATCCACTTGGGATCTCAGTTCCTTCTCTCATGTCAAAAATTCACTAGCAACATCTGCTGCTTCTCTCAACAAATAATACTTGCCAGGTTGTTTTTCAGGGCCTGTTAGGATTTATTCCATCTTTTTATTTGCGTTTTTAAGCAATGTGAAAAATCATTATCATGTTTATTTGAACTGTTCATGAATTGCTCAGCCCTTAAGGAATTAATGTGAGGTAGAAAAGGACAGAGAGCATCTGCGAAACAAGCCCAGATTGAAACTTTCACACCGCCCTCTGCTGGAGTGACTTTTAAGGAGTTCTCTCAGGAAAACCTTTTAACTGCCTTCTGCAACAGACCGGAGATGCTTACCAGTCTGTTTTCAGTGACAGAAAGGGGTTTTCCCAGCATTTGATCACTAGGACACAGCTGAGAGCATCTGAATGAATTTACTGAGCAAAACACAGCTTGTATCCACTCTGCATATGCCCTTCACTACAGCACAGTCCGACATCAGCCTATAGATCAGAAAACTGAGCTTTGCAAAGGGAGATACGAAAAGGTAGAAGTGGGAAGAAAGATGCAGGTTCACACCGCATTTCAGAGGGCCCTGCCTGCAGAGATCAACAGCTTCCAAGCCCCCCTTCGGACACGCACGTTCCAAACGTTAGGAACCTGGCGGGAGGTGGGGCAGGCTCTTACCGTAGACAGTTCATCACATCCCAGCAAGTTGTAGTAATCCTCCAGGTCATCGGCTCTGCAGTTCAGAATCGCATCCATCTAGACTAGCCCAGCGAGCTCTTCCAACCCGGGCACAGAGGCTGGAACTACACCGTCAAGACAAAGCTCACGCTAGGACTTAAAAGTAGCCCAGGGCAACAGAGGCTTCCCACGCAGCTCCACAGCTCTCCCGCTGCTGTTCAGCGCTGGCAACAGACTCATAGCGATTTTCTTGAGTTCACTGCCTGCCATTGGTCCCTGCAGGATGCCAATCCTGTGTCACCAACCCGCTAATTGCAAGGCTCCCTGGGATTTGTAGTTGCCAAAGCCGCTTCAGCTTTAGACCCTGGGTCTCGTCCAGGTTGAAGAGAGTTCTGGCTGCTAACTAACATCTAGTCGTATTTGAGATGTAGATCACACCATCACTTGTACAGCCCCTTAAGGGCTTCCCTGCACCTGAGCCTGCACTCACTAAAAGAGATTTTCTGCTTAATTTTTACTTGCAGCTTTTGCCAGTCTTTGTCAAGGGGATTACATGGGTAATTACAGCAAATGGCAAGGATTACTTCCAAGAAACAGTTACAGGGCTGCAGATTTTGGCACATGAAGTACAGCCCTTGCCAAGGCCTCTCAGGGTTCTGTCAGTCACGTCAACAGAAAGGGGTTAATCTTTACTCTTTGAAGGCTACCCCGGGTACATACATACTCATCTTCAAACAGCTCTTGTACATCAGTTGCACGTCTGATAAAATGCAAACCATGAAAAGACAACATTAAATACTTCTTGTCTACTATCAAATTAAACACAGGATCTTTCTCATGCTAAATTACTTTCATGTTGTGTCTTGGAGGTCTGTCCTGTGTGCAAAACACACTCCTTGTAAAACCCATTGTACGTGGAAGTAAAATACCTTTACTTTTGAAGTGTGATTAGTGATCAAGGACTCAGTCCAACCAAGACTGCAAATATATTTAACTGAAGTGGCTCCTATGAGCTCCTGATACAAAAAGATTACTTCCTAGGTGTAACAGTAACCCTTGCTGCAGCCTTCCCTCTGGAGCCCAGGGAGCTCTATTTTTACATTTCCCATCTCTGCAAGAGCTTTGTAATCCAACATGTTTCATGTCATTAAATGCTGGTGATTCTTTAAACTAACACTTGCAAATAGATGACTTGAGAAGTCACACAGTTTTACATGCAGTGACCTAGCAGGAGAGTCTAAGCAGAACAGTTAGAGAACACGTGACTGAGGCTACAGCAGGTGTGTGTTAACCAGAGAAGGGCCTAGTGGCTGTTCAGAACTCTTTCTAAAACACTGAATATTTAATTCCTGCATTTACAAGTGCTTTATTTTATTAACAACATTATTCATCTTCTGAAAATACCTGTGTGTAACATTAGTCTTTACTGCTTTCTTCACAGTTGTATTGTCTGAAGTTTCACATTTTTTCCTGCATGTTCAGATAGCTAATTAAGATTTTAAAATAGATAAAGCACATGAAAAGCAGCAGTGTTTATATTAAGCAGCAAAGCACAAGCCTCATCATTTAAACCTGTTAGAAAACACCACGACCATATTTCTCTGAGTAAATAAGATAACAGATACAGATTTTCAACAAGTGGAAGAATTAGCAATTATCAATCTCTCCTTCTGCCCCATTCCTAACTTAGTAACAAGCCAGAGCAGTACAGGAAAGAAAAGAAAGCCTTTTAGCAAGAGATCATGTAAATATTTAAATAGATTGTGCTTTGGGGGAGGATAAAAAACAAACAGCTGTCCCTCTGTCCAACAGCACTGCTGACACACTGTGCTTGTCCAAGCGTCTCTTGCCTATTTGCGCAAGGTGAAAGGGAAGGCTCTTTAACCCTGGCTACCTCCAGGGGCTGTTCTTGTGCTGCGAGGTAAACTGCAGCTCCAAGAGCTGGATTCAGCCAACAACACCCCCAGACTCACCAGCTGCTTGTTCACAGGGGATTTGCTTGCTGGAGCTTTGGTCCCCTCTACACTCTTACGTGCTTAGGACGTAAATAAGCAAGGGCTTTGATCCAAATTCAGCAGTGACCATCCCTGTGCCTCACCCCAGGAGTTCCAGTGCTTGAGGCACAAAGGGTCCCACAGCACAGTCTGAAGGCTTGTTTTTGGGGACACAAAACACTGACACACGCTCAGTCTTTTACTGTTCCTGCTGCCATCAGTGGGATAACTCCCAGAGCAAAGCATCAGCAAAAGGACAGCAAGAGAACCTGTACCTATGACACAGAAAATAAATACAAATTGCCTTCAGAACAAAGTTTGTTTGAAAGGGAACCACAGCTCGCTAGGTGGCACAGCTTATCTGCCTATACCTGTGGTTAGCACTGCTCAGAATGTACAAACAGTACTGAACTTGTTCTCTCCTTGTTCTCTGTACCCAACCACTAACAAAATGTTTCCATTCATTCCTAACACACTACCACCAGTTTTGTGTGTTTAGAGCAAGAGTCAAACTGAATTCTGCTTCAGGAGGCTTATCAACTCGTGCAAGTCATAAATGGCCCCATAAATAAAGCAGTGAGATCTGAAGAACCTCTATTTGAATTTACTCCCATAAAACACACCCATCCTTCCAGTACCAGTTCTTCTCAACTGACTGCAGTTGTTTGGCCTCCTGAGGGCAGAGGACACCTTCTCAGTAAGTCCAAGGCACAACGTCAGCCAAATGAGTTTTTTCATTTCACACTCCATCCTTGCTCCCACACACCCTTAAGAGTTGCAGAAACAGAAGAGGACCAAAGTACCATCAAACAGACTTCAAGATTTAGGGGCATCTCCTTCTCCAAAATCAATGTTCGCAGAATTAAAGTGTTGTTTAGGATCCTTGAACCATTTCCTCACCAATACCTTCTCAGAAACCTTTAGATCATACACCTGTACCACAGCCTTTCATCCTCAGAATATAATCTTCCCATAAATAAGCACCAACATGAAAATCACACCTCTCCTTTATATGCTGACCAAACCATCTTGCACCTGCTTTTAAATCAAGTCTGAATCCTGCCTCAGCTTTGCCCAGGAAAAGGAAGGTCTGCGTACAAATGTGCACAGAATAATACAAACGTTCTGCTTCGTACCTGGCTACTTCAGAGCTTGTTTTTTGAGAAAAAGGTAGTGTGAGAAATGGCATTTGCACCTTTTTTTGGGTTGTTAATACCTGAAAGAACCAGAAACCCCTCCCCTACAAACACACATACCACCTGTAAAATAATCCCTTTTGAAGCCAAAAACCACTCATCAACAATTTTAACACAAAGCTTTTTAAAAGCTGTTGTTACCAAGACCTGCCAGGGAGAAATTCTGCCCATCCGGGTCTTGCCACTAAACTCTGGGCTTCTGCTGTGTTCAGTTCACTAAGACTACTCTGCAAATAGCTTGTAGGGACATTAAATGAAGCACAAATTAAATTTACATCCATCAAGCTTACATCAAAATTTTACGTTGACAGAAGAAACACCAGGAAAGTGGCCAAGCTCTACCCAGGCAAGACCTGCAGGTAGAGGGAACGACCTCTAGGGCAGCCCAGGTGTGGTACCTCAGGTTGCTGCAGGGGTGCCCACAGCGGGGCGTCCAGGCCGCAGGGATTGTCAGCGCAGTGCGAGCACCAGCAGAGGTCACTGGGAAAGCAGCCCCCTGCAGCCACCAGGGCTCGCTGATGTGCCAAGAACTCATTAACGAAAGCCATCCCAGCACCCCCCAGCTCCTGCCGTTACCATCAGGCCTC
>NW_009952798.1:2295246-2307298 GCF_000747805.2 Chaetura pelagica
CGGGGCCGGTTCCCCCGCGGGTGCCCGGGCTGTGCCGCCCGGTGCGGGGCTCACCGGCCCCGCCGCGCTCCTGCTTCCCCGCAGCGCCAGGCAGCTGCCTCAGCCGTCTGTCCAGCCCTCATCCGCGCTCATCAGCCCCTGTCGGAGCCTGGTGTTTCTGGTGCTGGGCTTCCTGGAAGGAGAGCGGCTCAGCTGTCATTTCTGAAAGCATCTCTCTTCCTGCGTTGCTGTCGAGTTATTAAAAATGAAAACAATCATAAGCCCTGCTTCACGATTTCTACCGTGATGATGATTTCATTTCAGTTCCTTGGAAGCTTGCACAGGAGCAGCAGCCTTGACCTATTCTTTAAATAACTTCAAGTTACAGCCTCGGCTGAGATTTCAGTGACTGCAGCAAAAACTAGACTATGATCTAAAAAGTTTCTTTGCAGACCATGTTTGAAGGATACTGCTTGGGCAGTACCAAACTAATGTGCATTGCATGGTTGAAGCAATAGGCTTTGAGGTGGGTGTTTCTGTTAACCTTGGGTTTTAAGGCAGTGCTTTGGAAAGGCTTGTATGACACTGCATTCTGCCGGTAAAGCCTTCATGCTTTATCCCGGAATGCAGTTTTAAGATGTTTTACTTCCAACTCCATAGTAGAACTAGAGAAGATTCCTGCCTGTGCCAAAGCTGTCCAAAAGGGAAGAGCTGTACGATGTGCTTGGAGCAGCCTTGGTGTGTAAAAACCTGACTGGAACGGCACAAGAGTAAAGCTGACAATTTCTTGTCAGTGCCTTCTGTGAAGCCTTTTTGCTCAAGTTACTCTGATCCACAGGCATGTTTTACTATGGGCTGCTTAGTTCTGGCAGGCGTTCTCTTCAGTTGCTCTGGGGAATCCAAGGGCAGTGTCACATTTAACCTGTTGCTTCAGCCTGCTTGCATCTGCCACAGCGTTTCTTCAAGACAAGACAGTGTGACCTGTAGGGGATGAGTCTTTAACAACGTAACAGCATCTTTATACAGCAGATACAAAGGTCGTGTTCATAAAACTTGTGCTTGGCACTTACTGATGTGTACTAATCAACTTTTTTTCTTCATAATGTTTTCTTTTTGTAATATGTTTCTTGAGTTCATGCATAAGGAGATGAAAGAGAAATGCTGTAAATACTTAGATTAATAGTAAGAAATACATGTCAAAAGAGCACCAGTGGTCTCAGAAGAACAAGACGGCAAGTACAAAAAAGCAAATTTCTGTCTTCTGCATCTTTCCACTCTAGTCAGAATAAAGTATTTATGCCAACAAGGGAAAGACCACGACAACACAATCTCTGAATAAAACATTATGGTGTTTTGTGGTGTTCATTATTTAAGAGTAAAGGGAAGTAACCTGCCTGAAACAGCGCAAGGGTTCATTCAAACAGATTGAAAACTATTACAGTGATTCTCTGCTTCAGAGGACATGACTGAAACTTGCCCTCCTTCCCTCATAGTCTTGAATTTTCAACAAAGTAAGCTACAGTTGCTGTGTCTAATTAAAAAGCCAAGAAATAAAATGTAGTAGTCTATATTCTAATAAGCCACCCAGGATAAAATTTAGATTTGCCCTTCAGTGCTAGGGTGGTAATGCTTGCTGGAAGACAAGCATCTCGTGCTTTGGAGTCGCTCCTCTAGATACATGATGAGTTAGATTGAGTTACTCTGGCTTAAGGCCATGAGCTGCGCTGAAGTAACTGTGGTACTCGAAGCCAAACCCCCTGCAGGGGAAAATGGGGGAGGCAGACTTAGTGAAGGTGGGTCAGGGCAACACCTTGTCTGGCAGAACTGAAATATTGTTCAAGTGTCCATGTGGTCACCTACTGCCTGGTGACAGCCCAGCAGCGTTCTGTATCTCAGTGATAGCCAAATGGCGATTTGTGGATTTCTTTTAAAAATAACATGCTCTTAAAACCTTGTCAAAGACTGGTGACACATTTTCATTTTACGCACTTTCTCAGTAAGCTGAACAGGATGAGAGTTGTAAGAGAAAGGAATTTTTAATTGTACTTCAAAACACTGGGATTTGGGGGGTTTTAAAATACAAAAATCCTTAGTGTCTGACACTTGATAGAATGAAAACGTTACTACAGTCACCACCCAGCCCACTGAAGCCCAGTACTAAAATAGCAAATCCTGCAGTCTATCTACTGAAGGCTTGAAAGCCTATCTCTGACTCAAAGGTAGGAATTTTCTGTGTCCCAGTGCTGAAACTGCCTAGTTGCAATTCATTTGCCATCCACTTTAAAAGCCTACTATTTTAGGTTTTGTGGTATATTTAAGCACCTGTCTGTGCCACTTGGCTCACGTGTAACCTGTCGTTGTCCTGTCTTACAGATAACTTCCTTCTCAGTGATGAAATCATAGGCAATGGTTTTCGCTCCTGTGACAGTGATGAAGATGACAGAGCCTCACATGCCAGTTCTAGTGACTGGACCGCAAGACCACGTATAGGTAGAAGCCTATATAATATTCTTAGATGCTGTTTGCCTCTGAACAGTTACCTAATTCTCTCCACTCTTCAAATGTTCTTCTGTTGCCAAAAAAAAATAAATGGCAGTGACTGCTTTGGAGCAGCTTGAAGTCATTGGCTGTACTCTGTGGTATTTAAGGAGTTTAAAAATTAACCTCAGACTTAATGTATTTTGGTTAAGATTGTCAATGTCTTTTTTTTTGTGTGTGTGTAGAAATCCTGCTGTGATCCATATTAAAAACATACACTCAGGCTCACTAAATTGAACAGATATATGGCATATTTCTGTCCTTTTTACCCAGTATGTATTCTTTAAGGAACAAGAAGATGGTTCATGTATGGTTTTTGGCAGTCTGTAGGGCTCACTGTGCTAAGTGTTGAATCAGTTTGGGAATTGCTAGTCTGCATGTGTATTGCATGTTAGCAGCAGGTATGGCAAGCATGGCAGTTACTGGCCTTGCACACAGGCAAGGTCACTGCTAAGGTCACTGGTAGTTTGTGTGGCAGAGGGGCCTCCAGGGCACAGGGTTAGGACTTGAGGTCTCTTGTCTTACTTACACAGGCATGATCATGCCATAGAATTCATTTTGATAAGAATAGCAGGAAGAAAATGCATTATGTAAACAGACTGTTCCATTTAAAATCTGCCCCTACATTGTCTTTACTTATCCTTTGTGACAGGATCACTCTTGATACCTTTTGGGTAAATGTGTGTAACAACTAACTGATTTCTTTGTATGTATTGTACCTAGCCTTAGTGATAAGTATTTGGGTCCTCTTAGTCACTTCAGCTTCCTAGATTTTACCTGCTTTTCTTCTACTGCTCCATTCTCCAGTTTTTCTAGCAAGATTGATTTGATGGCTTTGAGAGGTCATGTCTGAAATCATTAGAGGACTAAAAGAACAACAAAAATCCATGGGTTGGCGGGCTCTCTTTGTCTCTTTTGGGTGATCTTTTATAAAATGACTAGAAACTACACGTGTTTGTTGTCTCTTCAACTCACTACAGTAAATACTTTACAGAATGTTGGAAAAATACAAATGAAGCTGTACAATGGAGATAACCTTGTGAATATCTGAGAGCCATCAAGTGAACTGGGATTTCTACCTTGATAAACTTTCAATTAAATCCTTCATGGGTTAGCATAAAATAATCAAAACCCTAGAGCTTCAGAATTTAGACCATAACATACAGGGGTTTTGATGAGCAAAGCATTGAATTAGGTTATTAAAATTGTAGCAGCAAGCATTAATAAATGGGATGATGATCATCATCATCTGAAATACTTGGCTCAATTTTAATTTTTTTCCTTTTTTGTCTTAGGTCCCTACACTTTTGTTCAGCAGCATCTCATGTTAGGTACAGACCCACGGACAATTCTGAAAGACCTGCTACCAGAAACAATCCCTCCACCTGAACTGGATGATATGACACTCTGGCAAATTGTGATAAACATTCTTTCGGAACCACCAAAAAGAAAAAAACGAAAAGATATTAATACTATTGATGATGCTGTGAAACTTTTACAAGAATGCAAAAAAATAATGGTCTTGACTGGAGCTGGGGTACGTATTCCTGCCATGACAGTGTGAGAATGTAAAGAGAGTTGGTTAAATACTTGCCCAGTGCTTGACAGCTTGTGGGTGATGTGACCCTGGCAACGTTTGTCATGAATTATTGGTGCGAGATGGGAAGAGGAGGCACAGCTGTCCACTAGAACCATGCACGCTGCAAAACTGCAGCTTAAGTTGGAAATGGCAAGATCTCTCATAAGAAAATATTCTTCAACATTTAAACCGTTTCTTCCATGCTAAATAGTTATAGAATAAGATCACACCTGCCTTTTCCAGAACGTTTTCTATCCTAGTAATTTTTTGTCAATTGAAACCAAGGTAATGATTTTTAAACAAAATGTCAGTGGCTCTCTTAAAATACCTGATGGAGCTAGAGGGACTAGAAGATTCAAGACTTGAAAAGATAAAAAAGGGCCAGGAGGGAGGATTATAAGGAGAGTTTGATTAAATTTCAGTAGGCTGAATCCTGTTTTTAACACGTGCTGCTCTGTAAAGGCAATAAGGTTACACGCAGTTTTACATTTTTAAACTCTTGCAGGTTTGCAGCTTTGTACCCATGTACCAGATCATGACACCAAAGCCAACCATTTTTTGCTTCTGTTCATGCTCAGGGGGTGTGACACCATTCAGAAAAGAGGAGTCATTCAGATCAGCTTGTCAGAAAGGCACTGCTACTTGTGTCACCCAGTCTTGCTCTCTGTTATCCTGCCCTGTTCCTTCTCCTCTTCCTGCTGTATTTTAGGGTAGCCTGAGACAATACATTTTAGTCTTTATTGACTGCTACAATGCCTTGATAAACAATGCCTGTTTATCAAAATGGGTTTATTAATCAAAATAATCTATTCTGTTACTGTATTAGCATGTAAAAAACACAGACAAAAAAACCACCTAAATTGACAGGTCAATGAACACTTACTAGCCGAATTTAATGCAGCGTTATTTTAAATTTTTGTTCTCTTTGTACAAAAGAGTAGTAAAAGTAAACTTTCCAGTTTCCAGTAGTAAAAGTAAACTTTTGGTGTCTTATTACTGCCTGTACAGATTGTACTGAAGGGATTTTTTTGTCCAGTTGTCAAACTGTTTCTGTGCCGTTTCTTCTGCTTGTGATTTGGGAATTGTTATGTTAGCCAAAAAAAAAAAAAAAAAAGAAAGGGGGAAAAAAAGAAAAATAAATACAGAGAACTGAGACTGGTTGTTTTTAATGTCTCTGAGCACTGTGAGCATACAGAAGTGTGGTTTCCTGAGAGGTTTGTATCATAAAAACTCTTTATAGCCAAATCTGTCGTTTTGCTTATTTCAGATTGCAAACATATATTTCAGGTGTCTGTGTCATGTGGAATACCTGACTTTAGATCAAGAGATGGCATCTATGCACGCCTTGCTGTAGACTTCCCAGACCTTCCCGACCCTCAAGCAATGTTTGATATAGAATACTTCAGAAAGGATCCCAGGCCATTTTTTAAGTTTGCAAAGGTATGGTTTTCCAACAGTTCTTATCTTGGTCAGTAAAGAGAGACAATATTAAAATGCATAAATCAGATATAAAACTACTCTGTTAACAAAATTGTATCTTTTTTTTTTTTTTAATAAACAAAATAGAAAAATATGTTAATATATTGAATTTACTTTCATGAGAGATCTAATTCAGTGGCATAACAACTCTCTCCTTGGCAGTTCTTTGCAATGTATCCATTTTATATCCTGTGTTCCTTCAGTCATTGTATGCAACCACGTACGAACCTTCCTAGAAGGATTCAGCAACATTCTCATGTTTTTTTAAGCTTATTTTTACTGTTCTGTCAGAAGTTCATTACGCACAACCATTCCAGACAGTGTCTCTAATTTCAGGGAGAAACATAAGAGCATGTAGTTCTTTGATCAAACCTCAGTAATCTTAGCTGCTGCCATTTTCTCTAAAAAATGAAAGATTATCAGAAACTTCTGGCCAGCACATGAGTAATGTGGAAAGGCTACATTTGAATTTGATAGGCTGTGGCATGCTCTTCAGTGTCATACAGTACATTCACATTTTATCACTCTGTTCACAGTAAAGAGGACTGAAGCAGTTTCATGCACTAATAAGTTTGCTCTTGTTTCAGGTTTGATAGAGCTGCCACCAGGATCTGTACATCTTAAGAGAATTAAAGGCTTTTGCAGGGACCGTGTTCACTTACAAGGGAGAACGCAGCAGTTTTTGGAGAGGTGTTACTAATATTTAACAGTCTAAAAGGCAGAGACCTCATCTCACAGACAGGAACAAATTGTAGAAGCTGTAGACATGAAGAAACAAAAAATTGCATTTAGTGTGGAATTTCCTTGGGGAAAAAAAAAGCAAAAAAAAAAAAAGGCAAAAGCAAAATACTGGAAGAATTACTACAGGACCAGCAAGGAGTTGTGAAAATCACTCACTATTGTGTTCACTCTTCCTTCTCTTTTCTCATAATTGATACTATTGCTCTGTTATGTTACAAAGATTCTAAAGAGTGGCAAAGAATACCAATGCATTCTTCAGCTGCTTGGCTTGCTCTGAAAGCCTCCTATCCAGATACAAACATAGTTTGATGCTCTTTAGTATACTCAGTTCCTTGGGCTTTTAATATTAAAATAAGACAAAAATAAAATCTGTACAGCAAACAAACAAAAAAACCGAACTTGCTTGAAGCCTGTTTATATGCAGGCTTTCCCAAAATAGTCCAAATCCAAACTGACTGATACTTTTTTACTAAAATAATGTTGCCTCCTCCTTTCCTTGGCTTAGCTAGAATATTGATTTCTTATTCCATTAAATCTTAAGTTCCTTTAATTCTAGGAGCACAGGCTGGCCAAATATATTTGCAGAGCTCGTGGCAGAACATGTCTTGCTGCTTCAGACTAAGATGTGGAAGCTGTTGGGACCATGTGAATATCTGATGATGACCATGTCATGATCTAGGCAGTAGTACTGTGAGCAGCCACTGGTCATTGCTGCAGTGTAGAGGCCTGTGGAGCTTCAGAATTATGAGTAACTTGAAATACTTTGGGGAAACCTAAATGCTTTCAGGAAGTCTTTTTTGTTTGCTAATAGTTAGGCTATATGGCAGCTGAAGGCAGAGCTGTCACAAGGATTAATTTAGCAGTCCACTGTTGTGGTAGGAGTTTTGGTTCAGCTCTAAGTATCTACTGGTAAAGGCAGGCAGCAGCCTCGTCCTGACTGACTTGCTTTTTGGCCAGTGGCTCTGGTGCTTTTTCTGTTAAAAGGCCTGGTGAGACTTGCCCAGGTGACACTCCAGCCCATTTGCTGGTCAGTAATGAGAGTGACTGGAGAGCAGAGGGTCTGGAATTCAGGTTCATCCCCTAAATTAACTCTCCGGAGCAGGAGAGTGGTGCTGCTGCTGGTGTCCTACGTGTCACACAGCAACCAGAGGTACCACCAGGGCGGTCAGCTCTCAGGGAAGCTTCCTCATGTGAAGCTTTCACCTGGGTGCCCACATTTAATTTATCCTTTTGGCAGGCTCCTTGTTCACTGGGACTAAACATCAAACACCACTGCCTACCTTTCTTTCCATGTGCTCTTCAAACATACCTACCTCTCCTCTCCCTTCATCTAGCGGAAGGGCTAAGCATTTATCAGGCACAGTGGAATCACTCTGCTAAACCACACAGGTTTAATTTGGTGACTATTGCAACCAGCTAAATTGGCAGAGCTGCCCTGAGCATCACCTGTCTTTCCCCTTACATCCAATGCCATTCTGCCTTTTGGGCTTCCTACTTCTAGGATTGGCTGCTGATAATGCTGAGGAGTAAAACCTGCTTGTCTCCAACCAAAAGACCAGAATCCCAAATCCTCATGAAATTTCTGTCTGACTGCAGTTAAACCATGTATGCCTCTAGTAACAAATAGTGAAGTTACTTGACATACAAGGCTTTCCTATTTAATAATTGCCAAAACCAAGAGACCTAAACTTTGCTTTTATGCTGTGTGAAGAACAAAATACCAACTTCACATGGAGGAAGTCACCCTGACATGATCAGAAGCTCCACTGTTGAAATAAGAGTTGGATCTGAGAAAAATGACAAAATGCAAAGGGAGTGACAGCATTCACTGCTGACATAATCCTTGATAATATTTACCTCTGTGTGAGTTGCTGCAGTTGGAATGAGGACTTCATGTAACCATTTACACTATCTAATGTGCTTCTGAATTCCATAGGAAATCTACCCAGGACAATTCCAGCCATCTCTGTGTCACAAGTTCATAGCCCTGATGGATGAAGAAGGAAAACTACTTCGCAACTATACTCAGAACATAGACACATTGGAACAGGTTGCAGGAATCCAAAGGATAATACAGTGTCATGGTTAGTGGTTTTATTTACATTTATTTGATGGGTAGGAATGATTTTTACTGATGTATGTGACAAGGTAATTACCATTGAAGTGACTCTTTTTCTTTAATTGGCAACAAATAACTCTGCTTTTAAAATGTAGAATTTTTTGGGGGGTGGCTTAAGTATTTAAATCAGAAGTGTTTCAAGTGGAAATACTTTTTTCAGAAATTATGCTTGATAAATGGTGGGTTTTGTGTATCAGTGAAGATCCATACCCCATTCACACAAGCTTAGAACTTAACTTTTTAAATGTATTTGGTGCTTCTTTATATTCATGGATGAGGACATAGTGTGGAAATCAGTCTTTCCACAGGTCCTTCTCACTGTCAGTGGAGTTTGGCTGTTACCTGATTCTTTATTTGGAATGTTTTCCATTGAAATCTTAAGATATCCTGACACTGGAGCGACTTTACCTGATGTGTAAAATGTTGTGGATTAATCACCAGTTCAATTCAACTGAAGATCACCTGGTTACACTTTCAGTGTAATGCACATTCTGTAATGATGATATCCAATGAAGTGGAATCTCTTCACTAGTTGCTTCATATGCTTTCCACTTCCAAGGACTTTCAGATGTCAAGCTAAAAGGCCAAGGATCCATTTTTAAGGAAAGAATGCAGAAAACGAGTTCTTACAGGGCACATTTGGATCATTTAGTAGACTTCTGGCAAATAAGTTGCTGAAAAGTCACTGCTGGCATGTTTGTAAGGCCTGTCTAATTCCACCTGTTCCAGGGACTAGAGTCGTTTGGCATTGTTACCTACAAAACTTAGCAAAGTGCCAGATTTGGCAATTTTCTTCACTCCAACAGAGCAAGCATGGTGTTCTGTCATGGTGGCGAAGCAGCAGGCGGTCCAGTCCTGCGTCTCCCCAAACCCAGTGCTGGTTTCCATCTGCACCTGGTGTGCCAAGCATTTTGCCCTTTGATAACTACAGTTTCTTGAGGTCCTGACGCTGCTGCTTTCAGAGCTGCCAGCACTGCTGTTGGTTGTGTAAAGAGGGAAAGGGAAGGTTCTGCTCTCCTCTCCCTGGATATGCTTGCACAGGTTGGGGAATTGAGAGGACAGAGTATAATTTGTGTTGACATGCATGTGGTATAACCTACTCCTAAAACAAGAATTCTGCTGACTAACATTTAGAAGAACTACCTTGAGTACTACAAGTATCTTAATTTTACATTGCTTTTAAATTACTGGGTTTTATAGTACTGCAACACAACAGCCTCTGTGGCAAAGCACCTTGGGCAAAAAGACCAAATCTGAATTACTCTCAATCCTTATTTCTACTATATGGGTTTCTCCCCTCAGGTTCCTTTGCAACAGCTTCCTGCCTGATCTGTAAATACAAAGTTGATTGTGAAGTTGTTAGAGGAGATATTTTCAATCAGGTAAAAATTTAATTTTAATTCACTACAGTTTCCTAATAACTCTCAAAAAACCCTCAAACAAACCAGAACGGAACAAAACACCACCCTTGGATTGCTTAAAAGATCTACTTTTAAAATGCTACATATCTTTGCATGTATGTCCTAAAATTGCCTATCTGTATTTTGGCATTTCCTCTAGTATATAAAAGTATACTAAAATATTGTACTAGAAAAGTTAGATAATGGGGAAAAAGCAGAACAGAACCTTAAGAGTCCATTTGTGATGGCACCTCAAAAAAAGGTAGATGTTAAAATGGTAAGTAGAAAGCTGGCTTTATACCTGGTTTAACTTAATCTGAAGTCACAGTCACACTGAGAAAGTACCTTAGCTATTTACAGCATTGGTTCCTCTTTGAGGATTTAACTACATTAAAAATATGTTTAAACAGTAGCTCATGCATGGAGAAACTGTGAACTGCAGAGCAGCCTCTGAGCAAGCAAGAGGATCAAAGGAGATGTCTGACGTGGGCTTTCTGAGATTTCCGAACAATGCCATATTCCAAAATCCCCTCATCTGGGTGTGAGGTGCCCCAGGGCCACGGCAGGAGTTATTTCTGAGCTGTCAGAGCAGATGAACCCTTGGCTTGGCAGGATCCTCTTTGTTCTTCTTTCCATTCTTTTGAATGAACAGTGATGAGTCTCTGATCAAAAGGATCTTGCTTATACACATGGAAGAGGACTCTCTTCCTGCAGGTTCATGCGTTTTTGATAAATGTTTAGAGTCCACAGTTGCAACTTTAGATGAGAAATGTAAATATTTTAAATGAAATTTGAAATGAAACTCAATGAAAGCCTTTCAGGAGAGATGTTTGACTTAAAGCTTTAAGGTGAGCCTCATAAGCCTGAAGCTTTGTGGCATAGAGATACTGGTTGTGACATCTGATTTACTTTGCTACTAAGAATATTATTTTTGAGAACTTTTTATCTTGTAGATGTTTGCTGCTCCTTTACCTTCAGAGCCAGACAATTGGAATTTAGGTTTTTTTCCTTCTAAACAACCATTCCTAAGCATTGTCTTTTTCTGGTTTGATTGTTAGTGGTCAGGACTGCTTTTTCTAGTGACAGTTTAGTCATTGTATGTTTGTATGCCCCTATGGCCCATCCCTGCTCGGGGTCAGTGATAGCAGCGTGGAGAAGTGGAGAGAAGTAGCAGCAGTGCTGAATGGTGATAATAAAGAGGGTTCTTACTCCCGAGATGAGACTGAAGGAGCTTTTTGCACTCAATCTCTCAGCCCTAATCTTACAGTACTGTTGCCAGGTGTATCTCTGCAGGGCAGGCCCTAGCTGCAATACTGAACTATTTTTTACACTGCCAAATAAATACAGTTATTGCCAAATATAATTTCACAAAACAAGAATTAGCAGTATTGAAAGAAAACGTATCCTTCCTCCTTTATGCCTCAAAAAAAATTGCTCCATTGCAGTCTGCAATTCCCAAACCAATTCTACACAGTTTCTTTTTCTGCTGCCTCTCTAGAATATAGAATTTTGTTCTTTAGGTATCAAAATAAACCTTTTCTATATTTACAAAACAGAGCATTGTCCATTTCAACAGTTTTGTTCTCTAACAAAGTCCGCTGTGACAGAAATAGTTTTGGCACCTGGGTGCTAATAGTCCAGTTTCTAGTCTCTGCTGTCCTCCACTATTTGAAAGTTCAGTTATACATGGCCCCAGATCCTTAGTTTCCCCTAAAAATGCTCCCTTTCCTTTGCTCTGGTCCATCCCCTGATGGTTTTAAGTGAGGGGATCTTTCTGCCAGGATTTCTGTTTGTGACAATCTGTTTAGAAAACTACTGATTTCTTGTTGCTGTTCTTCAGTATTTTGCCACTTCATTCTCTTGGTTGCTCTACACAACCATCCTTCTGGTTGTGAAGCAGCAGCAGTTATAAATCACACAGACAGAACTTATGAGTAAAACAATTGTCAGTTGTTTCCAAAACCAGCACTTTTACTTTGCTTTTGACTCTTTCAGGCAGCTTCAACAAATACTGAAGGGGTCTCAGAGTTAGAAAAGCCCAAGAAGTGGAAAACATGCACCAGTTGGATATTCTTAAACCAACATAATCTTTACTGATCTTGCTTTTGAGATACAGGTAACATCATTAGTCAGTTAGAAACTCCACTTCTCTTTCCATAAGACAAATACATCAGCAGAATGGTGGGTGTGGGGGGAGAGCAGCTTTTGGAGGGAAAG
>NW_009952798.1:2307597-2318925 GCF_000747805.2 Chaetura pelagica
GCCAATTATCTAGCTTTAACTTCTTGGTATCAATTTCAGCTCTTGGAATAGATCTTCCCCCTTACTGATGACCTTTCTGAGGATTAGCAGAGAAGCTGGTGAGTAGTGTAGTGTTGAAATGCATTTGTAGGCCCATTAACAGTGACTCAAATGGTTTGGATAGGGACATCTGTTACTCTGCTGAGACCCATTAAGTCACAAGTCATTGGACTTCTGTGAGAAACAATGGAAACAGTTAATATTACTTGGTCTATTAAAATAAAAAATGAGATGTCTTCATTTCATCCTCCTCCTAATACAGAGCAAATGAAATTTCCCTCCTTAAGCTTCCAACTGAAAGTGCAAAGGCATCACCAACATCTACAGAAGAGACAGCAGCTTAAACTTCTCTGAAGTTTTTTAACCTGTTTGTGTGTTGTGAGCTCTCTTAATAATATGTAAAGGACTGAGGAAAAAGCTGAAGATTCATTCTACCCATCTGCTCCTTTTTGGGGAATGTAGTTGGTGTCCCTTCAGTGTGGGGTTACTCGTTAGCTTGGGTACATGGTGAACATTTTCTCTAGTTACTAGTTCTTGTGCCATATTGCTTCTTACACATCCCTCCCACAAGGTTTTCTTCAAAGACTTTTAAGTTTTGGTTTTGGGAAAGATCTTTTGACACTAGAGGAAGGCCTTTTACTTGTGATGTTTTCTTACATGGAAGGCATTTTCTTTTGTCCTACTGCAGGCTTCCATAAAGTAGGTTTTGATTTCAACTTTCTAAGTTCTGTGTTACTTTTTCTGCATATATTCTGTGTACGAGAGGGAATTTTCACACATTAAAATGTCAGTTTTCATATATTTTCCTATTACAATAGGTAATATACATCTCTTGACACCTTTACATAGCTTTTGCTTCTGATGACTGCTATAGGACTGCAGTTCCACTTAGCTCCTTAAATTTCTTCTGGGGCATCATATTATGACACTACAGCTCAGGAAACCTGAACTATTTGGAAGGAAAATTGCTCAGTAGTAATTGAAGTCTTGTCTGTGCATATTCACCTTACTCATCTTCTTGGTTTTCTTCTCTGAAAAAGTCTTAAGAAAGGGCTAAGAGGTCACAAAGACCAGAAAATCCTTTGGTTTCGGGAAGAAAGGGAGCCTACTTCTCCACAAATGTCACTTATGTCCATTTTTTTTAGTGAACAAGGATTCTGCTCTGTTTTTGGAGGAATTGGAAAAGTTTAAAATGGAGACCAAACAAAAGTTCTTTCCTGTGTCCTTGTCCTGTATGCCTTTTGCTAGTCACTTGCTACAGTGCCATATGGCTTTGTGTGCATAACACACATACCCTTTGCAGGAGAAAGGAGAGAGGTAAAGCTGTACAGTGTATTCTCTAATCAGAAAGGGGTTTATATCAGATCCTATAATGGAATCTTTAGGGTGAAATCTAAGTTTTTGCTCTGATTAAACTGAGAAAATATATTCCAATCAAATAGCAGGTAATTGGTGCTGATACCACTTTTGGACTTAGTCTTAGTTGTCAGATAAGAACTGTGGTGTGGATCTGTGTTGTTTCTCCCTTTTGATTTCTTCTGTCTGTAGTTTTATTTCTGTGTGCAGTTGCTGCAGGCTAGAGAAAGAAATGTACTTGTCTGTACATACACAGAAATATTAAATGAGGAAATAACACTGAAACTTGTATTTTGCTAAAACTAGTCACTGAGAACTGCCTCAATCTGGGATTTTCAGGGGCACAGCCCTGACCTGTAGTAACAGAAGGTGTTGTAATGCAGATTGTACCCAGATGTCCCAGATGTCCACCTGACGAACCGCTCGCTATCATGAAGCCTGACATAGTGTTCTTTGGGGAGAACCTACCCGAGCAGTTCCACCGCGCCATGAAGTACGACAAAAATGAAGTTGATCTCCTGATTGTCATCGGGTCTTCACTGAAAGTAAGGCCAGTAGCATTGATTCCAAGTAAGTGACTGTGTCTGGCAATACTTTCTTCCAAAAACATGCATAAGAAATGTAATTCTCCATTAAGAGCTCTAAGAAATACTTCTGGCTTGATTCAGTGAAAAAACTAGACTAACTATAGAATCATAGACTGCCAGGTTGGATCATCTGGTCCAACCCTTCTAAGATGAAAACTGATTGTCTCTGTAAAGCAAAACAGAGAACGAAACAAATTCTAAGTGCTTTTTCTACACTCCAGGCAGATCTCAAGGTAATGAAATGATAAACTGAGAAACTACTTTCCTAAAAGTTGATCGACTTTGTTCTGAGATTCATTTCTCTCCCTGCTTGCAATATGCTTTTAGGGTTACTTGAAAGACTTAGAAAGGAATAATCTGTAAAAAGATAAATGTAGGATCAAAAAATCAGATCAGGTTATATCAGGTGACTGAGTGTAGCTTATTTTAAAGTCAGCACTTAATAGTAAATGATACACAGTGTACATTATATAGTGTGTGACCATCTGGACCCTTGGCTTTTAAAAGTGAGAGAAAAAAATATGTCTGCTAATAGACATTATAGAAAAATGCCCTTCAAGTAAGCTGAGATAATACCATGACAGGTGGTTTATTTGCCTACTGAGTGGAAGATTTGCTGGTACTAATGAAATGCCCTTCACAGGTAAGCCTGAGAAGGACACGTGTTAGCATCTCCCAGTAACAGGGAACAGTACCACATCTAGGGCCTCTGTCATAACATCCTCTGCTGTACCAGAGGCAGAGCCTGGTGATGAGGCTGATGGGAAATGCACATGGACTGGACAGCTAGGATCCACTACACAAACCATTGCTCTTTCTGTGTTCTAGAGCTGGATTTCATGAGGTGGTTATCTGAGGAATCAATGCTTGGTTACCAAACCAGTGGGTTTTGGAAGACTAAATGTCAGAAATGAGTTGAGCAACCTTGCATAGTTGTAGAGCGTACCTGGAAATATTTTGACCTACTTTAATGGGATTTCATTTACCAGTACTATATTCTTCACTCGCACTTAGGGATATAAAATGAATGCACTAAATCAAAACTGTTCTTCTCAGAGATTCTGGTACTAATTTTCATAACCTTTTTAACATTTGACCGAACATTTGTGTAGTCAGTATTTCTGTGCAGGTGTTTCTTACTGATGGACTGGAGAAACACTTTTTACTGTAAAAAATGGGGGGGAAATGTAGCCAGGCTACAGTAGGCACCTCGAACTGCTGTTATTAAATGTGAGATTAGCTCATCTGCTCCCTGGTCTGTTTTGGTCTTGTTGCAAATGAACATATGAAGAGAAGTCTGAGGAATCAAACTTTCTAAGTAGATCTTTGCTAAAAGGGAAACTGAAGTGACTATCTTTAAGTTCTCTTTTCTATATGTAGGTTCCATCCCCCATGACGTGCCTCAGATCTTAATTAATAGAGAACCTTTGCCTCATCTACACTTTGACGTGGAGCTTCTTGGAGACTGCGATGTTATTATTAATGAATTATGTCAAAGGCTAGGCCGTGAATATAAAAAACTTTGCTACAACTCAGTAAAACTTTCAGAAATAACAGAAAAGCCTCCACGAACGCACAAGGAGCTCGAAGTGCACTCATCTGAGCTACCACCTACCCCTTTAGTCATTTCTGAAGACTCTAGTTCACCAGAAAGAATGACTCCACCAGATACTTCGGTGGTGTCTTCAGAACACCCAGCTGAATGTAAGGTAGAAAACTGTGATCCTGCCTCAGAAACTAAAGAGACCTGCACAGAGGAAAAGCTTCAGGACACACAGACATCCTCAGAGAGCCCTGAAAATCCTGCTGGTGAATTAATGAACTCCGAAACAATGAAGGAAAATGGATCTAACAGTGGAGACAATAAAGAAAAAAATGAAATATTGAAGAAGTGCTGGGTAAATAGATCTGCAAAGGAGCAGATTAGCAAAAGGCTGGATGGTAAGTGTTAATTCATTTTAGTATTGTGCATTTTTTCACCAAGATGTTTATTCTAGACTTACTTTAAAGGAATAAGTAAGTTACCCTTGAGGGAGTCAGTGCGCTTTGGTGGTTTATTTTTGTTTAGACAAGTGTCTGCATAACTCATGTAATTTATTTCTTTTAGAGAAGCTGACAGGAAAACTTGTAATTCCTAATAGGTTTTATAATTAGTGATTACGTAGTCCCTAAAACAAAGTTCAGGAGGTTGAAGGTAAGTATGGGTAAAGAGATCAGTTTCTAACACTTTCAAATGCATTTTCAGAAAAATTACTTTGATCCTCAGGTGTTAAGAAGCAGGTCACACTAGGTCATAATCTGGTATGGCAGCGATCTTGTAGAACTGAATCATGAGGCCATGACAGGAGCTGAAAAGCAAATCTCACAGCTGGGGCTGGGCACATTTCAAAGGAAACTTTAGACTACCAGTGTGCAGGCTCCTCACTGATACTGTCACACTAGAAAATCAGTGTGGATGGAGAAGCAGGTACTAAATGGCAACTTTCTAAAGCAAAGGCTATTTTTAAACTTTGCCAATAATATACTCTGTGCAGTGTGTTCCAGTTTGGTTACAGGTAATGGACATCTCCCTGCCAATGCATACGCCAGTGAAAAAGCTGCTAAACATTAAGGTTAAAATCTGTTCTGTGTCAAAGGAAGTGGGGGGGGGAATGCTGAGCTTTCCAGTGAAGCATCTGTTCCATGCTGTTCCTTATGATACACTGAAATCAGCGTGTTTCTATTGTAATCTGAATTGTCAGTTAAGTTTCACTGATGAGAATACAAACATACAAGTACCTCCTAACCAGAAGTCTGCAAGATCTTGTATGAAAATATTGTTTTAGCCTTTTATTGACTTTTAAAATTCTGTTTCAGGTACTCAGTATCTGTTTTTACCACCAAATCGCTATATTTTCCATGGTGCTGAGGTGTACTCAGATTCTGAAGACGATATCATATCTTCTAGCTCTTGTGGGAGTAGTAGTGAAAGTGGTTCATGTCGCAGTCAGAGCTTAGATGTGGAGGACGAAAGTGAGATCGAGGAGTTTTACAATGGCATAGAGGAAGAGGATGCTCCCGAAAGGGAAGAGGAACCTGGGTTTGGGGAAGATGGAGTTGAACAAGATGAATCGGCAGCTGATGAATCAGCATATGCAAATGAAGCTGCAGGGACTGACCATCCAAGCAACAACTTGTAAAATGATCAGTGACTGGTTACAGGAACTTTCCACCAGCATTAGAAGCTTTGGCATGTCAGAATGAATGTTTACGTCTGAGTTTAGAGCAACAAAACCATAAGGATGTAGTGTTTATAAACAACTAAAACAGATTTTCATGCTTAGTTTTTTACCTTTTTCAATAAAATTCTATTACTGCGCACTCAACACTTAACTCTTTTTTTTTTTTTTTTAAGGTACTAGGAATATCTAAACAATTGTCACTATGTTCACTTTTAAGTTCATCTGTCTGGTCAGGCAACCATGTATATAATACATATTTTTGCTTAATGAACTTCAGCTTATATTATTTTTAAACAGTTTTGAAAAAGCCATTGGAATGTTAAACTAATATAAAGGGAACAGCTAATTTAGACCAAAGATGGTATTTTCACACCTCTTGCTTTGTAACAGTTTGGTTTATTTAAAACCTTCTTACGCCGAGGAGTTTTACAATGGCATAGAGGAAGAGGATGCTCCCGAAAGGGAAGAGGAACCTGGGTTTGGGGAAGATGGAGTTGAACAAGATGAATCGGCAGCTGATGAATCAGCATATGCAAATGAAGCTGCAGGGACTGACCATCCAAGCAACAACTTGTAAAATGATCAGTGACTGGTTACAGGAACTTTCCACCAGCATTAGAAGCTTTGGCATGTCAGAATGAATGTTTACGTCTGAGTTTAGAGCAACAAAACCATAAGGATGTAGTGTTTATAAACAACTAAAACAGATTTTCATGCTTAGTTTTTTACCTTTTTCAATAAAATTCTATTACTGCGCACTCAACACTTAACTCTTTTTTTTTTTTTTAAGGTACTAGGAATATCTAAACAATTGTCACTATGTTCACTTTTAAGTTCATCTGTCTGGTCAGGCAACCATGTATATAATACATATTTTTGCTTAATGAACTTCAGCTTATATTATTTTTAAACAGTTTTGAAAAAGCCATTGGAATGTTAAACTAATATAAAGGGAACAGCTAATTTAGACCAAAGATGGTATTTTCACACCTCTTGCTTTGTAACAGTTTGGTTTATTTAAAACCTTCTTACGCTTCTGCTAAACCTTTAATTTCTCGCCTAGTCTGTCATTAAACACTGGCATTTTCTAAGACCTACTGTGGCAGCTAATTTTTTGCTTTAACAGTTACTTTGTATGTTTGAGACATACTTAAATGTGAGTAGTGAGATGGAAACAAGAGGAGCACTTGAGAAATCCTATGATTTTTAGACGGCTCAAAAAGTGCTGTGAAAATGCTTCGGTAACTGAGTTTAATACTTCCTGTGGACATGAAGCGCTGTTGACATTGGCTCCTTAGCAGTGATGATGATACTGGTATTTTACACAAAATGGGTCCCCCAGGGTAGACCTTTTCCACACTATACACAGAAGTCAAATATAGCACAGCTTGCATTAAGAACAGCATCTGATGGATTGCCAAGGCTCTAATGTGGAAGCTGGGCTGAGCTCAGAACAGTGTTTCTGCCAGCACGTGAGAAGGCACAAAGAAATAAGCTCTTCCTTTATATTTATTGATGCAACAAAACCAGGAGAAACTAACTCAAACATGGAGAGCCTCTGCTACGCTGCTGGGCGGACAAAACTGAGACTGATCACCCAGCCTGGAAGCACTCTGCTTTGAGGTCAGGTTGGGAAAAGTTTTCCACCTGCTAGCTCCACCCTGCATTTTCCAAGCAAAGCAGCTCCGCAAATTATTACATTGTATATCCAAGTGCTAGGCTGCCTTAAAACTGGATGTTGCAAATTTTCAAGTGCAGATTGTTTCCACGCCTTTAGGACCATTTTGTAAAATTGCACAGTGCAGTAGTAAGTGAAACAGCATTTTTCTATAAACCACTTTTTCAACATTGGCCCAAATGAACTCTACGATGTAGATTATTCATATACTTTGCTTTAATATTTATTACATTTTGGAGGATGTATAGTAACTGTTCCTTGAACATAAGATACATCAGTTAATAAATATTTAAGAACAGCCTCCTGTATTCATCAGAAGATGTTGGCATGTTGTCTCATTGTCCAAATTTAATGCAGCTTTTATTTGGCTATACTAAAGAATGCAATATTAGTTTACACTTGCATGTCACAATGTATTAGTTTGTGCTATAGGAGATATTTTAAATTGAAATACTTTGTTTTAAATTATTTTTACAGTGAGGATTGTTTTCTGCTCTTTTATATTGTATATAGTGTCTTTTATGTAATCTACTGGCATATGTTTTGTAGAAGACTGTTTAAAATGACTGGCTATCTTCCTGCAACTTTTGAAATACAAAACCAGTGTTTTATACTCGTACACTCTGTTCTAAAGTCTATTAAAATTGTCATTTGATTTATGGTTTCTGTTAATTTCTAATTAGATCTTAAAAACCTAACAAAAAGATGCCCTAAGAAGTCAGGGTATACCCTAGCTAATATAAGGCACTGTATGACAAATTTCTTTTTTCCATCTGCTCACTTTGGGGGGAAGCTGCTCTGCACTGTCTTTGGCAAAATGACCCCCTAAACCATGATGCAATATTATCCTTCAGAAAACTACTTTTCTCCTTCCAAATCCTGAGTTAACTTGAGATGTATTTGCTGAACACTAGGGTTTATTTCTGCTGGAATTCCAGTACCTCTCAGCTCTGCCACACTTTCTCTATCCAGCCCAAAGCTCCTTGGACTTTTGGCACTTGCTGCTTCCACCATAACTCCAAACAACCATGTCCAGGAAAGGCATCCTGTAAGGAACCTGCAGCACACAGGAGTTCAGAGCATGTTCTGGCATCACGTACACAAACATCTCACCTTGTTTTGACTTTGTGCAGGTAATGCTGACAGGTAAAGCCTGTGTTTCCCTTTGGGTGGTGTTCCACCCACCCAGCACAGCTGCAGGTGAAGCACAACTACAGAGAGCCCTAGCTGGGTCAGTCCTTGGTTTGTCCTGTGGCTTCCCAGGGGCTGCAGCTGTACTGACCCCCCTCTTCCCTACTGCAAAGATCCACTCCTGTTGGTGCTCAAGGGCCAAGGGCCAGGTTAAATGGTTTTCCACTGTGAAACATCTATTTTGATGATTCTGCTGTACTGAACCACCACCCCTCAAATATAAACTATATTTCTATTAGTAAAAAACCCCAACTGTTTATAAAACACACACCTGAGACTGGAAAAAAAGGTATTAAAATACTAAGAATTTTTACACAGATATTTCCTTATCAATTGCTTATTACTCTGAAAAGACCTGAAAACATTTTTCCTCTAGAATGAAACTGCTGTGCCTTTTTCTACACCTAGATGAGCAAGTTCTGCTTTTTGTTCTCTATCTTTGCCAATATTATCTGAACAGAAGAACCCTAAACTACAACGTGCTGCCCTACTCCTCCATTTCACACACATCTTTTCCCCATAATGAAGATGTCATCTTCAAATATTGTTTAAAACAATCACAAGACAAATAACAGGGATGAGGAAACATTTGCTATCACTCACAGCTCTTTGTTATGCTTGACTATTCCTCATCTTATATGAAAAACATTTTGAAGCCTGCAAGAGCACGTTTGATTCCAGCTGTGATGTGTAGGATCTCAAAAAGGCAGGTTACTTATTTTTCTCATAATTTGCATTACTACCCTATGGAAGGAAGCATCTTAACCCTCTCAATGTTTATATGAAATAGATGCACTGAAAAAGTAAAGTACAAGCACGTGTTTAATATGACGGTGCCATTCCCCAGCCCCCTTTCAGCCTGTTTTGATGCATTATAATGACCTTGCAAAAGTATTTCAACTGATGTAAAACAAGTCCACATTCAAAAATCATGTTCAAACAAACAAAGTTCGTTCTTAATCACCATGTATTCTCTATGGGTCTATCCCAAATCCAATAGAACTTTAGTGGTTTTGATTATGGAAAATACATACTGTTGTTAAACGCACGACAGCAAAGTGTCCAAAAACATCAGATTAGGAAGTGTTCACAGTGAACAGAACACAAATGAAACCAGCATTCAGAATCAATCTCAAAAACTGCAAAAAGTTTGAGAAAAAGGATGACACCATGCAGTCCCTGCAGCCCAGTACCTGTGCTTAAATACCAAACCAGAACGGTCAAATCTAAAGGCAGTTACAATTGCTTGCATAGCACACTTGTCTACAGAGTGACTGGAGAATAAAATGTAGCTCAAAATACAGAACTTCAGGCTGACATGGCTGGCCCTGCCCGTGTAAGGACAGGTTCTAAACTAGCTATAACTCATCATGAGCACACAGAGCTGTAACTGTACCCTTAGTTCAGCAGTTTTGAGAAGACACACAGGCTGCTAGAACTTAGTAGGAAAAGCAATAAAAACATTTATTTATTAACATTTATTTATTAACATCTCTTTAGGTCAAGAGAGGTTCTCCTCCCCCTCTATTCTGCATTGGTGAGGCCACATCTGGAGTATTGTGTCCAGTTCTGGGCCCCTCAGTTCAAGAAGGACAGGGAACTGCTCGAAAGAGTCCAGGGCAGAGCTACTAAGATGATTAAGGGAGTGAAACATCTCCCTGCTGAGGAAAGGCTGAGGGAGCTGGGTCTCTTTAGCTTGGAGAAAAGGAGACTGAGGGGTGACCTCATCAATGTTTACAAATATGTAAGGGGTGAGTGTCAGGGAGATGGAGTTAGGCTTTTCTCAGTGATGACCAGTGATAGGACAAGGGGTAATGGGTGTAAATTGGAGCATAGGAGGTTCAAGGTGAATATCCGAAAAACATTTTTTACTGTGAGAGTGACAGAGCACTGGGACAGGCTGCCCAGGGAGGTTGTGGAGTCTCCCTCACTGGAGACATTCAAAACCCACCTGGATGAGTTCCTGTGTGATGTACTCTAGGTGACCCTGCTCTGGCAGAGGGGTTGGACTAGATGATCTCTCGAGGTCCCTTCCAGCCCCTAAGATTCTATGATTCTATGAAGTGCAAAGCTGTTTATCAGTAAAATAATTTTCATTAGAAATTAAGTAACTAAATGAAAAAATTAACTTTTCACATCTCCACTTGTTCCACAAAATCTACAATGCCTTAATTATTGCTTAATTATATATGTAATTTTCCAAATTGTGCCAGTTAATGGGGCACAAGATATTAAAAATGAGCTACCATCATCTTTCTGCCTCACACACTATCAGACTATTATACTCCCAGTAAGTTAATTAATTCAGAACAGGCAGAAAGCAAGCCCTACAAAGTGTCTTTAGAAACAACATAACAATACACACACAAAAGATTTTCTACATTTTATTTTCCATAATTTCATTGGTGCTGATTGTTCTCTATGCCCAAAAGCACTGAGCATCACATATGCAGAGATCTTAAATTGTTATATATCTATTTTGTATAGAGAGTGACAGAGCCCTGGAACAGGCTGCCCAGGGAGGTTGTGGAGTCTCCTTCACTGGAGACATTCAAAACCCACCTGGATGCGTTCCTGTGTGATGTGCTCTAGGTGACCCTGCTCTGACAGGGGGGTTGGACTAGATGATCTTTTGAGGTCCCTTCCAACCCCTAGGATTCTATGATTCTATGATTCTATGATTTATAACAGTGCGTGGTGCCAAAAGAGTTGCTAACTTACTCTCCCACCACGAGGCCCAAGGACCACTCAAAAAAGCTGAGGCAACCAAGTAAACCATGGCACACGAACCGAGGAACTCACCACTGAAGGACACCACAGGAGCTCCAAGTGGCCTCGGAAAGGAGCCAGACAAATTATTTCCATTTCCCTTTCCTGCCACTCTGCTGTTGGCACCTGGGCTAGGCACAGGTGAGGCAGTTTGTGCCTCTGAGGAACCCAGCAGCAGCTGTTGAAGGAGACACAGGAAGGCCGTGCTTGCCAGGCTGTGCCACAGCTCAGTCCCCACCTTTCAACCAACACAACAAGCAACAACAACCGTCAAGCACACCCCAAGCGTGTCACCCTGCCGGGCTGGAAAGGAACGAACTTTCTGAGGAGACACAAGCCCGGGACTGAGGTGTGGGCAGAGCAGGGCCCTGTGCTGTGGCTGCAAAGCCCCCCCGGGCCGGGCAGCCCCCGCACCAGCCCCAGCCCTGACCCAGCGACCGCACAAAACCCGCATGTTGAGCTCCCTCGTTAAGCGACTACAACCACA
>NW_009952798.1:2319723-2341557 GCF_000747805.2 Chaetura pelagica
GCCCGGGCCCGGCGCTGGCTGCGGGGCATGGGGCTGTGCGGGCCGGCGGGCGAGGGGAGGCGGCCTGAGGGGATCCTGAGGGGATCCTGAGGGGATCCCGAGGCGGGTGCGAAGGCGCTTCCCGCCCGGCTCCAAGGGGGAAGAAGCCCCGGCCCGCAGCCCGGCACGACAGGCTGCTCCAGCCACCCCAAGCCGGGGTGCGGGATTCAGCCGCAAATGAAGGACGCGAGTTCCACCTGGAGCGTTATTTGCGGAGCTGGCAAATAGAGCGTTTGTAGGAAGTGGTTCTTTCGGAGGTAGAGGCTGCCAGCTCTGCCCCGGCCCAGGGAAGGCAATTCCATGTGTGTGCTGGGCTCAAGGTGGCCGCACAAGTCCTTTGGTCACACTCCAAGCATCAGAAACCCGTTACAGGCCTGTTTTGTAAACGAACAATCCTGCTGGAAGCCAAGGGAGGTGCAGGAACGCGGGCTGTTCAGGCTGCTGGTAACAAGAGGGCAGCAGGTCTGTACAGACCACACTTGCACACAGTTCTCACAGGCCTACGATAATGCCACAAGGTGGGTTAGATGCTTTTTTTCCTCCTAGTTTTGCCAGAAAATAAGAGATAATTTCTGCACCACTGCAGAAACGAGCAGGCAGAGTTGCAGTTAGTTCAGTGCTCTCCACTTCCAAGAAGTCAGTGTAAGAAGCAGCCCAGAGCTGAGTAAAGTGCACAAGGTGTGAACAAGCTCCTTTCCTCAAGGAAAAAACTGAGAACTTAGTCAAAGGGTCAGGGATCTCAAGTGTACAGAAATTAAGGCTGGTCATGTTATTCTATTAAGCGTGTAGGTATTCCAGGAAAATAGTCAAGAGGATTAATTTATTGGGGCTCCAAGGTGCAGCACTCAACCTGGCTGTGGCCTTCCAAGGTCCAGGTAAGGTTCAAGTTACTGCTCCAAACTGAGCAACACAAACCTGAACTGCACCTCCAAAGGCAAGAACAGGAGCCTGCTGATTAGTTCACCCAAATCCCACACTGACCTACCAACTAGGAAACACCCACTTGGTAAGCAATAGCAACTGTCTCTTCAGGAGAAACAGATCTCTTCTCCCCCCACTCCATTTTAGTGTTTTTGATGCAAGCTTCTCTGATTAACTGGAGATTTGACCAAGAGGAAGGCCCTTCATTAACAGCACACCTTGGCAGTGCCAGGTTAACGGTTGTATTTGATGATCTTCAAGGTCTTTTCCAAACAAAATTATTCTATGACCCCATGGGTCATTAAATTTCAGCTAAGCACAGGACGGAAGGTATTTTTTCCCCCCTTTCTTGCATGACACACAGCACAAAATCTTACATGCAGAATGCTACTTCAGCCAGGAAAGAGAAAGCACCTCCTGCTGCCCACCACTGTCCAACCAGAGGAGTGTACAACATCTGCAGAGATTCTTCACAGGCCTGTTACCACTGTTAACACAACTAATGGCAAGTAACTACTGCAGAAAGTATTAAACTGCTTGACAGAAATAATACAATTACTAGCAATTGTTCTAGTCTTTTACCTTGTTATGTAGCTAATGTCTGTTTTGCCTGTCCCACTGCACAGACTGAGTTAACACTTGTAAGATAACCAGGAACATTTAACAAATATGATCATGCTCTGCAGGACCCAACTCCACTTCTTGCAGAGGTGGATAAAGCAAAGGCCCAAACTGCACAAGTCTCAGGTGAATGCTGTCCTGAGGAAAGTGACTCCAGCCCTGCTCTGCCAGGGGGCTCTTAGCATGACATTTAACCAACCATTCAACACCCCCCAACACTCACCTGTGCCCACTAACAGTCCAAGACACTAAGCACATCCTGCTGTTGCTAAAAAAACATTTGCAGCAACATGAAGTTGTCACCACAGCAATTTTAGTCAATAATAACTGCACTTCAAGGACAAAGGAAATCTAAGTTCTCTATACTAAACTGGACACCAAAAATGCTGTGTTCAGTAACTGTGGCTTTAATTGTCTCAGACCCCCTCAGCTACAGAATAAGGCTATTACTCATCTTTCAGATCAATACTGATATTGATGAAAAAGCCAAGACAGCAAAAACCAAAGTCCCACAGGGAAATTAAATACATAGTGCTGGGTTTAGATGACTGGTGCTAAATTAGACTTGCACCTGCACAACTGAACACAAAACTAGCACCTGATCATGTAAAAATACACAAGGAAATAAAAGGAAATGACTGCTATACAATACCACTTCCTAATTTTGAATATTGACTTTGCAATCTCAGTGTTTCATAATTTAAAAATAATTTTAATATTACCTGGTAAAATGAAGGCGTAAAGCTTTTCTTTTTTTTTTTTTCCTTTTTCTTTTCTCCTTTTCTTTCTTCCATACATAGTAAGATTAGGCTGCTTTAGTATTTGTTGGTTTCTTGTTTTCACAAGAGGGAGTATTTCCCAGCCAGGTAACTAACGTTGGAAGAGATGGAATATGGGCTGTATGTGCAGAGATTACTAGAGCTTACGCTTCCTAAGAAAGCTGTAAAAACACAGTGTTAAGGAAAGAAGAATGATTTTAACTGTACTGACTGCTTGGTATTATATCCACACCTACTGCCAGCACAGAAAGTGCCTGTTACACAATGTATTACAATAAATTAATTTCCCTGCTTTTCCAGTGTGGTCTTGGTATCCTCAGTGTACTTAACGCATGACAACTTGCCCTCCAACTGAAGATACAGCCATGATGCAAGCATCCATACACATCAACCAACAAAGGTTTTCATTCAAGTATTTTATTATAGCTTGAATTTTTTCACTGCATTTAAAAATCTAAAAAAAATAAATATTTGTTTCACAGCTGCAAGTCACATATGCATTAACACCACAAAATCTGGAATTTAACCAGAGAAGGAAAGTCAAATCCGAAAGTGTCCAGCTAAGCACAATTGTTTCAGGGCAATTATACTAAAAATAAAATCTTAAGAAAAGGGAAGGGGGTGTTAAAGAGTTATTTCAAATGCATTTGTCTGGAAAAAAGTGAAAATTCTATCAGAAACCATAAACTATGCTTCTGGTATTTAAAAATAAACGTTTAACCTCTTGACAGCAACAATTGTCTGGTGCATCTTTTCTTTTAAGCTGTCTTCTTGACTTATGGCTGCAGAGGTTTCAAATGATAAATTAACTTTTTATAATGGCATCCACTTAATTACAGAACCAGTCCTTAAAAATAAAACAGAGTATTGAGTCAGCTTGTCCACATTAAAAATGCCATTGAATGCAGTTTTGTCTCAGCACTAAGTGACTGCTTCATGGATTGTACATTGTGAAGATGCATGTCTCTTAAACAATCACTTTCATCATTAAGGTTCTTAAAACAAACCAGAAAAATATATCTTCAGAAATCAGAGTAGTCACTTTTTTGTTAAAAGCCATAAAATAAGCTCATATTCAATTACAAGCAATAGAAACTATACTGCTATTGGAACATAATTATTTTATCACAAAAATTTATTATTTACAAAATGAAAAGTTAACAAGTGAATTAATGAGGGAAAAAGTTACACGTTCTTACTAAGTGATTTGAAAAACTTAAGCAAGTCTCTCATGCACTCACACACCAAATTGTTTGCATAAGGTAAAATGTTAATTCATGTTAGTGAAACTTGACTCCCGTTCACAATACTTGCTCGGGTTTTTATTGTCAGATGGCAAAATCCACATGGTTCTGTACACGAAGGTATGTATTAAAACAGTTCCTCATTTTTTGTCAATGTTTTTTTGGCTCTCATGTATATCCATACCACTGAACCTTTTTGCAAATAATCAGTTATATTATCAACTCCATCATTTAATCCACTGAATTTACCACCACAAGAAAGACACAAAAAGTTAGTTTAATGATCCCACGTTACACAGAACTCTCATTTCTGAAGTTATACTAAACTGAAACCTTCGTAGTGATCTATAGCCTGGATCAACTTAGATTTTAGGGTTTCTTTATCTGTGTATTTTGGAAGGTCAAGAAGATTAAAGCAAGTGTGAGCTACCGGAAGGTAACCTTCTCCACCTCCTGTTGGTTGGATGACTAGTTTAAGACACTTCATTCCAAGAATTGGAATACGATCGCTGCCTGTGAGAAACACTGCCAAGAAAAAGAAACAAAGTCTTCAGAGTAGTTCAAGACACACTGTATACATCAGATATGCAGTTCTAATCCTTGCATTTTTTAGTTATTGGTTAGCAACTGTAGTTGTTCTTGTAAGTTTAAAAAACAAGGAATAACGGCTTCACTAAGTGATATATTACGGAAAACATTTCATTTTAGCATATGAAACCAAGTAGTGCTCAAAAAAGCGAGTAGGATTTACTTAAAATCCACGTGTTATGCCTTTACTGAGCACTTACAAGCACGTTGGAAATACGTAGAATTATTCTGTTCAAGAAGAAATTTCTCTGAACTGGAAACTATTTTATGAGCTATTCTCAACAAAAGCTTGTTAGCAGGAAGCTTCCATAACTTTGTTTTTTTCCCCAGTACGTTTCCACTTAGATCCATACTTAGAGGTATTTACTATCAGTTACTACTCAAAAAATCCCACCTATGTGCAATGAAAAAGCTAGAGGATGTGAACCTTACGTCAAAACACAGAAAAAACTTCCTAGTCATCAGATAAATTACACTAGCAATTTAGGTTGTTGGGTTTTTTTGTGTGTTTGGGTCTTCTTTTCCCCCCCTCCCCTCCATTTTACTGTTACAATGCTGTTCCAGTCTACTGTGATCTTCTAACTGCCGCCACCTAGAATTAACCAGGGCAACCCCCACAAAATCAGAGACAAGCTCATAATCAATTTCTCCTACTGTAACCTTTTTGTTTCTTCCAAATAAAGTTCATTACAGACCAATACTTACATTTGCTCTCATAGCAAGAGCCTGAAATCATGGTGATCCTGTTCAGCCTAATTCAAGTCAGCAAATTCTGCCAAGCAGCTTCAAATACTTACGCAAAAACTGTTTCTTCTTCTCTAAAGACAACTCATGAAACACCTCCCAGAATATTTTAATTGTAGGATGGTCTGCCCAGTATTCTCCTTTGTATTCTGTATTCTAAAATGAGCAGGAAAGAATGTTACTGTTTGCAGGTAGAACTAGTAGTACAATCTGACGTCAGGACACTAAAGTGAGGTGTTACTCTTTTCCCTGGTCAATTTTCCTCAGCTGTTCAGTCTGACTTAACCCATGAGGGCAGATTCCAAATTGGAATTGTGTACTCCAAAGCACTTCTCATTGCAACAGTTGTGAGGAAGTTTCACAGCAGGTTTTGGCAATCAAGCATATTCACTTGTTTTTTAACTTTGTACATTTTGTTTACTTTCCCTCTTCTAACAGAATACACTGCATACAGCTGCCTTTTGGTTCTTTGGGTTTTTCTTCCTCTCCTAAATCTGATTTCCTTCAGAAATTAGATGGAAAATTTTAAGCAGGAAGGTAAATAATATTTCAGTGTCTTAATTCCCTAATATGTATTTAAAAGTTCTTCACTCATACAGGCAATCTGCTCAAGGCTGAAGTAATATTAATTAAAGCAGAGCTAAAAAGGACACTTGAAAGATTTTGCTTTTTCATCTTGAAATTAAAGTTATATGAAATAAAAGAGCTAACTATGGTACTTACCTTCTCCAGTTCTTTCCAGTCGTAGTTTGTGTTGCCAATCACCATTGCCTGTAACTCACTGGGCTGAAAAAGCTGAAGAACTTTACCTCCACATACTTTGTGGAAGCCTGCATGGAATGCACTGAACAAGGAAGCCACAGATTTGTTGAAGATGTAATCCACATATGCATCTACAAAATCCTGCCTGTACAAAGAAGAAAAGGAATTAAGTTGGGGTTGGGAAGCACATCACTCTTCCAGCAATAAAACAGTAGCCATTTCTGGATAGAACACAGCACTGGAAGTTGAGCAAAAAGGAACCTTAATATATTGTCTGCTTCATGTTACAGCCACAGTGAAGACATCTTCAAGGAAGATGGAACATACATGTGTTTCCCCACCATGCCCCCCAAGATAGAGTCTATAACGTGCAACATAAAACCAGTAACATTTACTGTCAGTCATTTCAGGCACTATAAACACGTATCTTACTTGTGCGCACTGCTTGAGTTACATGCAGTGTCCTGAAACCAACTGGCCAAACTCACTGTTGTATTTTTAATTAAAGAGATGAGCACACATCTGCACTGAAAACACACACCCACTTCAGAAGTCCTATTCAGCAGAAAGATCAGGGCAAAGGAGCTAGGATACTGAAAAAAGGACTGCCTATTATCTGTGCTGCAGTACAAGGACTTCTCTTCTCTTGTTGGAAACATCACTTTCTGCAGCAATTGAGAAGCAAACTAAAACTCCTTGATGTGACACAGCATTTATGAATATGTTTGGTTTTTTTTTTAATTACCATTTTAATGACCCCGAGTTAATACTGTTTGTTTCTACACTGGCAGGGTGACCAGCTACAGTTACAGTCACCCCATCAACATACTTTCTCTGTGAAAGCTCACATTATTTGAACAACATCCACAGTATTTGAATAACATCACCAATATTTAAAAAGTTATCTAAACAAAACTTGATGATACATTTCTTAAAGTTGCTGAACAGAAAACACTGGAGATGAGCACAAAGTGGTGACTCATGTTCCTCCTCCTCCAGCACTCTATGAGATAACCACTTTGTGCACAGTATGTAATTAGCAGAAAGGCAGGTAACTTGTGTAATACTAACAATAGAAGGAAAGGCTGCTCCAAAGAAAATTAATTGTAATAAACTAATTAGCATTATTCTACTTTACATTAGTATTTTTTAAACTCAATTAAAGCATCATGAAATATTAGGATCTCAAGAAACAGGGATTCTCCACTGCTGCAACACGCAATGACAGGGCAGCATTCGTTCCATGAGCACCTTTAAGCTTTCTTGTAATTCACCTCCAATTTTACTGTCACTTTGTGATCAGAACACCAAACCACCTTCTAAGCTATAATGTTTAAGTATCACAAATCCTCACCTGCAAGCCAGGGAGTTAAAAACAACAACAAAAAAAAAGGGGGACAGGTATAGGTGGTGACTGCAGCTCTTGATGGCAGAATAAAAATCACTCCACTGTGGCAGACACTATTAACTGCACATGGCTACGTGCAGCTTTCTGATACCCTCAGAATCTTCTATCAGCTCTTTTCCCTACAGCAGACCTAGGCAGTTACAGAGAACATTGCCCAAAACATTTGTCCCCCAGAACAGGCCTCGACGCGTATTCTCTCCCTGATTCCTATCCTGCAGGGCCCAGGTGTGTTCTGTTCTCACAGTGCCTGCTTTTTACTCTGGGAGAAGAAAAAGCACAGAGAATCCACAAAGAGTAAAAAACAGAAAGAAATACATGAGGGGAATGGACAGAGAGACAGGAAAATGGTAGTATTCTACAAAAAGGGACAAAAGCACCACCAGACTATTAAGCCTGTCCTTCAGAACAGAAAGGTAACAAAGGGTGGGAGAGGCTGCTTTGTCAAGTAGAACTAACACAGTCCTCGACCAAAGGAAAAAACACACCCCCTCACACTCTTCTGGTATCTAGTGTTATTTCTGCTCTACAAGGGGAAGACTTCTCTGAAATATTTCATCTATTAACAGTTGCCACATGATGGCATCTAGGTTGGAGTTTTCATCATTACTCAACTAAATTCCAATTCCAGATAACTTCCTGCAGAACCACAACCATATTTCATCTTACAAAACGGAGACCATGTAGTCAAAATGGGCCCTGAAAAGCTTCAAAATACTTCTGTGCTCACAACTGAAAGAAGTATTACATATTCTGATTAGACAGGCTTTCTACAGCTGACAAACCCTTACATACAACAGCTATTTTAACAACACACATGAGAACAGCTTGGAAAAACAGGCAAAGTAGTTTTGACTCCAACATTAGTTTAACAGCTTGGCAAAGGATATTTACAGCAGCCCAGTTCCATTCCCAAGGCAGACAGCAACCCTGTAACCCATAAAACTCACCTATTTTGTTTGACTACAGGAATGTCAGCACCATTAGGAACAAGCTCCTTAATTTCTGTAGTACCAAAATTTTCCACCGTGATCTATTTAAGACAAACAAAACCAATATAAAATTTATTTGCAGATTTAGAGTACTTTTTCCCACCATTTAGCTAACAGGAAATAATGGGAGCTAGTGGTAGGTAAAGGCAGACAGAAGATGCTAAAATTCAGAGCAATCAAAAACTGATGCCTGTGTTCAAACACTCCTGCAGAGGCAGTTACACCAGGTGGTATAAGCTTCATAAGAAATACTAAATAAACACAATACATACACTTATATAAGCACTGCATACAACTTACAGTAAAGTTAAGACAAAATGCTTCTTCTATGTCATCCTCTGGATAGTCCAGTAACTGTTGCATACCCCTGCAAAATAAGTTAAGAAGCATTTGTACCAGTGGAAAGAAAGATGAACTTATTTTCCTTATTTTCTTTAAGCTTTGATAATTACAGTTAAAAAAATTAAATGAAAAAATGACATCTTTCTACTGTTAATTCATTGACTTGAACCTTGTGCAGTACTGGGAAATCTCAAGCAATTGCTATGACTTGAAGTGTTCTTTCCTGTTAATTATCTCCAGGTGTGAAGAAAGAAGGTTCATATCTTAGTGTTAAGCTCAGGGATTCCCAAAACCAGAGGTGGTAGGTACTTAATAACCACTGACATGCTCTCCCATTAACTTGTTGGATTTCTCATTGAATCTATCAAAACTTCAGCACTCATTAAAGTGAAGCCATCAAGCATCCATTTCTGCTTGTTTGAACCTCTTACATGTCAGTGCTGCTCAAATCCCTGCTCAAGGGCTGATATTTAGTATGTATTTGTTCCTGAAATAAGCAAAAACTTTTCCTTGATGGACTAAATAAGTTGTTCAGAACTAAAACTATGGTCACACTTAGGCTTATAAAATTAGTGGCTAAAAATCAAAGGTTTTGAATTTCAAATACTATTTTCCCCTAAAATTTTTATAATTAAACAGGATACACAAATAGAAAAACCAAGCAGGTGTTAAACAACAGCATGGGTCCTTTCTCAAATTATAGGGATGGCTGGAAGTTACTCTGAACTGTTTATCCTGCTAGTGTGAAAATAACACATTTCCTTTATGTTCTTAAATGAAAATATTCAATTAAAAAATAACTCCTAGTAACACTCATCTTTCTCTCTTGCTTACCTGCCAACATCTGGCATCATCTCTTTTAAGTCATCGAGGGATGGTTTCTTATTCAACAACTTTTTGTACAAAGCCAAAGGGAAATGAAGGTCTACAATAGTAAAATTATATATTGCTAGCCCACAGACAACACCTATCAAATGAAACAAGTCACTGTCTTCAAAGGTCTAAGAAGAGAAAACAGACAAAATGGTTTAAAAGAAGTTATTTTAATCTTACAGAGTCCAGAAAAAGCAGCATACAGTGTAGTGTAATCTGAGTGAGTTTCATTTCTGTTTTATGTATGTATATGTATCTACAAATACTAAGGAGAACAGGACTGTTTTAACCACCTGAGAGAGACACTGAAAACCAAGGAAACAGAACTCTTTCTACTTAAAAAAACCCAAAAGCAATGCATGCTGCTGATAACATGCAACAGGATTCCATTTTTGTTAGAGATTTGTTATTCCACTGTTCAGTGCTTAAATATGTCAATTCTGGGGAGGAGGAAGAAGGACTTCACTACTGAGTCCCTTGGAGATTTAAAACACAAGCATGGAAATGTTAGCATTCAGAGACTTGGGACACAGCTACCCTAGTCAGTGTTCTTCTCTGAAGGACTAAAAAGTCAATGATCAAAATTTTTGATTATGTATGACCAGATGACTACCTTCAAATGCACCCATAAAGAAAGACCTGTTCAACATGACACTTCCAGTATTGTTCTCTGCAGCCTTGTTTTACTGATTCTGCTCTTTGAATCAGTTCATTCTGCCTGGCACTCCTTCCTACTGAACTTGTCAGGGTTGGGGACAACCGGTAGGGGTAAGTGTGGCGTGGGGAAAAACAGAAGTGGAAAGTTTGGATCTAACAATGACAAAAATAAACATGTTTTGAGAGTACTTCTTCCAGCTTCCCCTCTTGAAATAAAACCACCACAAACTACTAGGTTCATACACTATTCATATAAATACTGCCAGCTAAAGAACAGTAATGGCTACAGATGGGACCCTACCTTATCAGAGAACCAGATCAGCCTGGACTCTTCATAGTACCTGAACATTCCATATTTGGGATCTAGCAACTCCCTCATAATGAGCAAAAAAAATTCTTTGCGAACACCTCCAGCATCAACAGCTTCTTCCCCTACAAAAATAACCTGAAACACACAATTCAATTAGCACTGAATCAAAAATGGGTTGTGAAACAAGATTTGTCCACAAATACTTTTGATTTCTTGCATGTCAGTGAAAGACACTGAGCAGTATGTGCTGACAATACCTTGAGTGGCTTCTTGTAGTCCACATTTTTGGTTTTCCTTAGGACTTCCACAGCATCTCCTACAATATTGTCTCTCCGTACCATTAGTATCAGGCATGGGTTGACAGACTCAAATACTGGCAGAAAGAGAGAAGATAAATTCTGCCTGTGAGCCTGATCAACAGCTATCTGGAAAAAAACCAAAGTGAAAGTGTCAGTAACTAGGGTAAGATTGCTGTCAACATCAGACGTCCATCAGACTTATCTTAAAATCTGCAGAAGACATGAATGGGTGAAGCTATTATGAGAGCTTCTGAGTTTGCCCAAATTTGCTTCATATTCCTTTTATCTCAGGAAACATTTTTCCTTTACCTATTAGCCTCATCAATGCTAATGTTCAGGAAAGTTGTAGAATACAGGTATTGACTTTTCAGTCAAAATATTTTCAGTAACTAAGGCAAAAAAAATAAAAAGGCTACACTTCATGTAACAAAGAGTGAGCTGTTCAATGAAAGTTTGGCATGAAAACCTCCATTAAAGCTAATTCACAGAATGAAAATTCATCTGTTTATCTGTTTCATTTGTGCAATAATTTCTGTACTACAACTGTTCAAAACCAAAATACTGCTGCAAATGTTCTTAATACGGTGTAGAACTCTTGAAAGTCCATGTGTTTTATTACTAGGTAATATTGTTAATAGAAACATTCAATGTGAACATTTCCCTGAACTCATCAAATGTTTGCACAGTCTGGGTATATAAATTTTCAAAGGCATAAGAAACCATGTGTACTATGAACTATAAAGCCAAGCTAGCATTTTTTCTGCATAAGCACCTTACTTGACCATGACTTACCTCCTCCATTTAACTTCAGACTGAGAACAGTAATTTTTATTATATTAAACACTGTAAATACAGGGAGGGGGCTGGTGCTCTTACTGCTCTTACTTTTACAGTTTTTTGCCCTCTATGCTTCCTTTCCTTTTTAATAATATGACTACAGCCCTACAGCAACTGAACTGGTATGGATTATGTTTATGAAAAAAAATTCAAAACACTGAACACAATTACAGCTCACCATATCACACTGGTTTCAGCTCTACCAAGAGAATCATGACAACAGAAGATTCTCTAAGTTACCTTAGGTTTGTCTATTGTATCTCTCTCTAGACAAGAGTTATGGGTCAAGAAAGTAATTATTTGTATCAAGTAATCTAATTTCTAGTAAATTCTCTAGTTAAAACAGAAGCAGAAAAAAATCATCATGTAATTGCTTTTAACAGCAAAAGAGCCCAAAACTGCTGCAAAACCTACTCACACCATCCCAAGTAGATGCTTGATTTTCAAGATAAACTTCTTTTCTACTGTCTTGCAGGCACGTTTCATATTTCAGAGTTCAGCAGCACTTCGGAGGTGGCACAACAGATGCAATGAGAAACAAGGTGTGCACTAGATATTCACATGGTGCCAATGTGTTGCTCCTCTGATACTACCAGTCTTAAGAATAGCACTAACTCCTAAATCCCAGCAAGATTATAAATTAAAAGGAACCGTAACTGGCTGCTGCTTCTAACAAGACAGACTAATCTCCAGCTTTGGCCTTTATACATGAATCACTTAACCCCTGCTCTTATGTGGAGCTGTTTTTTGGTTTGCAGTCATGGTTGGGTTACCTGTACTATGGGTTGTCAACACCACAAAAAATCCATCTCATAGATGAAAGGAAAATCAGTTATTTAACACTTTCAATGAGATCCCAAATTCACAAAAAAACTCTATCATGTACATCCCCCAAGATTAAAACTAGCCCACTCATTCTCATTAAGAGATTACAGAGTTTAAACAAAAAAGCCTAAAAAACCCCAACCCAACACCCAGTGGCAACCCCCAGACCTCCAGCTAAAAGAACAAAAAAAACCCCAAACACTAAAAAATATTAATTATATTCATTACCTTAAAAAATGAGACTCTTACCTGCATCTGGATGACTGCATCTGTTTGTAGAAGAGTTGTTTTTGCCTGGGCATCAAATACAAATGGGTATGTGCAAATTGTGATAGGAATATCTGTTAACTAGAAATAAAAAAAGAACCATGTCATATCTCTGCTTATCTAACAAAAACCAACCACGGTTAAAGAAGCCATTGCAATAGCAATTTAATACATGTATTTTATTGAAAAGAGAAAGAAGTCTTTACTAATTGTCAATGCAGGACAAAAGCATCTTAGGAAAATCAAGCAGATTTTCAGTTGTTTAGTACTTCAACAACAACAAGCCCAAAACACACACGAACAACACTCTCACTTAGTACATTTTCATTTCAGAACTTTTAATAGAGCAAGTAGACATCAGCAAAGTAGTCCTTGTTTTCAAATGCTGCGCTGAATTTACAACAGAAATAATTATTTTTGCCCCACAAAAACCTTTTCAGATTAGACCCATGCTAATTTAAAAGCTTTATGCCAAATAAAACACATCAGACAATCCTTGACACTCATATTTCTGATTTCCTCACATTCTTCACAAGAAATCCAACTACAACCAATCTTACCTCAGTTAATCCATGGTTGACATCCTATGACAGCATTTGCACAAAGGCAGCAATAATTAAGATGAAAAAGCAGCATTAGTGTCTGCATTAATTGTTCACCTCTGATACAGACTTAAAATATTTATCTACAGCCTCCCCCCAAGAGAATGTTTGTTGAGAAATAAATACCAACCATAAACATCCTATTTAACTTACCAAACAAGTATGCCTTCCATCACCTTATTTATCAATCTTTTAAAAAATTACCATTGAAGTATCATCTTTTTTTGGATGCAAAACGTTAAACATTTTAAGTGTTTACTTTCACACTCTAAATAATTTGCCTTTGCTTTTATCTGTGTATTTTGCTTTTCAAATGACTGCAGCATGTCAAATTACATGCAAAACACTTCTAATGAGTAAATATTTTGAAATACAGAAGAATGCCAGCACTTTTCCTAAAATCTCAAGAATCACTTAGGTCTACATTAAGATATAAGCAATTGACCCCTGAATTCTGAGACAGACCATTAGAAATGGCTGGGAGTGTGGAGACTTCCACAACAAGCTAGATCAACTGCTCTGAAACCAAGTTATCCATCTAGTGCCACAGAACCCTCCCAATCCTCTGCTGAAAGCTAAGTTCATTGCCACCCAGCAGGCAGAAAACAGAGAAAGAATAAAAGATAATGACAGACTAACAAATTTTAGATTTTACCATAAGAGTCAGAAGTCAAATATGTAGACATCTATGGCCAGAATACTTGGCTTTCTATCTATATCCCCAACTCCTACATGAAACATCAGATTAGAGAACCCCAACTGCCACAGATTTATGCAATTTTGTACTCTTACTGTATCTACTGCTATTTATTCCTAATTCAGTTTTTCTAAACTGCTTTAGTCATATCTCAACACCAGGTCTTCAAATCAACAGTTCATTATTCAGCACCTTCACTTTTCCCCCACTCATGCTGAAAGAACAAGGTTTTTCCTTCTGAGTTTGTCCCTGAGAATACTCTGAATTCTTCTGAGATTCTCTTATCCTACATTTTCCCCTCTAGATTTTAGTTAAGAAACTGAGGACACGGTTTTGTTTCAGGTTATGACAATAAACTAGCAAAAGAAATTTTGATTCATTATTACTGGTTCACTTGGCAAGTAGGGTTTCCTCACTATTTTGAAAACAACACAGCAAACTAGTGGACATGAGGACAGGAAAAGGGCATCAAACCCATTTACAAGGGAAATCTAAGGTCGTGGAATATCTGTCAGTCCTATAATAATGTAACTTTTTCAGCTGAACATGAAACCAGCACAAATGCACAACAAAATCATCATGATTCAAAGGAAATCCAGTATCTAGTGTTTTCTCAGTAACATCAAGGAACTGCTTAATGTTCCGATTTCCCTAACAAACTGCCCATACAACTTTGATTACACAGCCATTTCCCAGCTCTCCTTTTCTCATTTTGAGTACTTTCTTCTCTGATCACGACATATGCAATTTTGGGGATTTTTTACATCAATTCAAAGCCCAGCTGCAAGAGCCAGCATCTTTTACATTCCACTGCTTCCATACGCTTCACTGGCATACCCCTCTCTTCCAAATATACAACCTGTCTCTAGTTCCAAGGCACTGCAAGCCTAGTCCCCAGCTTCTACATCTCACTTAGGATACCACCCCTCTTAGCTACGCACATGAGCCTACACCACACACCAGTTACTTTTTCAGACAAGCTCAGCTGAAACAATGTCTGTCACAACTGCCAAAACTGACTCTTATTTCCTTACTCTCCCCAGTCTCTCCGCTGTTGTTATTTTACACTGCAATTTTCATTCTTGGACAGACAGCATCACTTGCTGTGTATCCATAAAATACAACAAAAGTAGGTCTCCCATGTTCAGGACCTTCCAGGTACTGACTGCTGCAAAAGATTAAATACAGGTGGCTAGAGAAAGCATTTTAACTTACTCAATAGTCTTTCAAAACCTAAGTCCAAGTGGTGTGTGGCAAAATCCTATCCAGCACTAATTCTCTGCAGTCATTAATTTAGTCCCACTGACCACTCTTCTGTTTACAGATCCAAGAATTAATTATGTCAGCTCTTGTTGCTACACTCCAAGTAGAAAATTATGTTAGTTATCTGTGCCCTGTAATTTCTTCACACTTCTAGACTTAGTTTTCCAAGACAGGCTCAGCTTTTGCATTGACCGAACCAATCTTATATAGCAATTCAGGTCAGTCTGGATGTTTTCCTATAATTTCCTAAGTTTCCTTGACCTGGCAAGTGTCAACTACCAGCATTCTAAATCACTTTTTAATTAATGAATTAAAATGTGGACCAGTGTCAACCCTAAAAATCATACCCTACAAGAAGCACACCTATGTAACAATTTTTCCTCAGCTAGTACCTGACATGAGTCTGCTCACAATCAGTGACCTGTAAAGATATTTTTGAGAAGAAAGTGCACATTATCTAGGGAATCTATGGGTTTCTTGAGGGACAAAACAAAAACAAAAACATGGAGGGGGCAGTGTGGAAAAAAAAACAACAGGAAAAACCACCACAACTTACCATTCCAAATACCTGCTGCTGGACCCAGTTGACATAGTCATTTCTGATATCTATCAAATCTTGTATCTCATGAATGTAAAATCTGTCATACTGGATAACTTGTCCTCTTTCATTTACCTAAAGAAGTGCAATTTTTTTTATTAGCACTTTGTGTAGCAGCTTTCAAAAGGACATTTTCCAAGTTTTTCAAGAATTTCATACATCAGCCACAGATACCAAAGAAATGATAGAAAACCAACAGTGTACAGGAATGAAAAAACAATGTTAAAGACATGGATACACGGATTATTTAGAATCCCATCTAAGATGCAAAGAAAAATAAGATTAACTGAGCATACGGCATCACACAATACAGCGTTGCCACTTTGAAACTTCATAGGATCTCAATGGAAGAAATATTTATTCCTGTACTTGCACACATTTAAGAAAACTGTTATAAATTACAATATTCATATTATCTCTATTATATGTGACCAGAGGGACAGTTTCAATTAAAAAACATTAAGTTCGGAAAAGAGAGAGATGTGGAAAAAGAACTTTATAGAAAGGCTTATCTCTACAGTACAATTTTAATTCAGAAGCACCCACATTTTCTTAACACACTCCCTTTCCCAAGGACTGTTAAGCATCATCAGCTGCCTAAACAAAAAGCTCTCCAGTTCTTTCTTTATAACCAGATAATCCAAGCCTACTTTTCTCTAACACCCCCCACACACCACCAGATATTAAGTCAGTGAAACACCCCAGAGACATTGCCCCATTTTTTCCTCTTACTTCAGAGTCCATACCAGCTAAATATTAAGACTATATCAATATAAATAGCTGGGCAGCAGGGTTGGTACAAACTTAACTATTTCTACAATGTAGCCACATATTAGTCAAAGTTGGGTTACAAAAAAAAAATAGGAACTTTGGTAAGCCACATTACAATTCCACAATTATGAGGCTTTAAGCTCTTAAGATCAACTTCAGCTGTTAAGATCTGCAGCTACTGCAAACCCAAGCAGTGAGAGAAATTCTTAAGGCAGCTAAGTAATAATTTCTTTATATACCAACAGCTTTCCATATGGGAATCTGTAATGGACATCTCGCACTTCTAACACAAGATAGTTACTAAACAGTCTTACTCTCAGCCTTAATTTGATGGTCTCCATGAAGAATAAAGAAAAGCTGACCACACCATAGCACAGCAATTCCATCTTCCAAAGCAGAAATCTTTTCCATTCTTTCTGACAGCTTGGGGAGGAGGGCTGTTACATATAGCACACAAACATCCCAATTTAGACACCTGGGCCCATTTTCCTACACTATATAAATACAGTACTTGACTAGCACCTTGAAGAGTGCCTAAAATGCTCTTTTAGCACCTAATGCCACAAGAACAGAACAAACTAGAGGGAAAGGAATAGGGGGTGGGAGGGAAAACCTCATCAGCAACTGGAGGATACACTGATGTACAAAGTCTGATGACTGCAAGTGATTTTAGGCTATTTTTGTTCAAAGTTCATAAATCCACTAGTTTTTATGAATAAAGTTAAAATTCTAACAAAGGGAATAAACAAGTCAGAAAATGAATTATTGTGTTGGTAAAACTGTGCAGATCTTTCTTCTTCAAAATAGAGTTAGCTCTCATCTTCCCTTCGTGATCTTGTTTGCTGCAATTTCAAGGTTAAGAGGCAATTCTTTCCAACATGCTCTCATATGCAATTGACTGGGTCAGTCTGTCTTCCCAAGAAAATAGGCAATTCCAACACCATGTCAGATTGGAATCCAGAATTCCAAAGGTTCATAGGTCCAGATGGCATAACTACAGACAACTCTGTAAATTCAAGTCTAAGCATTTAAAACTCTTCATTAACTTCTTGTAACAACTACACAGCACACAGATGCTGACAAAAAAAGAGAGAAACAGTTAAAATGAATGTAAACATACTCTGTGCAGTATTTCCAGAACTCTGAAAGCCGTGTGTAGAAAGTTGGTAAGTATTCTTCTTTCAGAAGCAGGAACACCCATCTTGCACAGCTTCAAGAGGTGGACCACAACATCCTTGTAGAGTTCCACTATCTTGAGAAACAAGGGAGGTTCAAGTACAGACCACCAATTTTCTGTCAACAAAGGGTGAACACACAAACTTAGTACTTGCCACCATAAGCTGATGTTATGCTATTCTTCCAACAAAAACACTTGCTCTGCTAGAAAGTATACTTGTCAGTTACCAAAGACTAAGGAAAAACAAAAAACCTGTAACAGTTTAACACAGCAAAAGGGGTTCAGATTTTTAACAACACACTCTTTGTATAAATAATGAAACTTCTGTTTAAATGCTCTGTTATGCACCAACTCTTTAGTCTATTAAGCCAGTTCATCCAGAGTACACAAGTCTCAGAGTAACTTCTGACATAAAAACACACGGCTCAAACCCTGAAACCCTGACTTGTGCATACAGTCCTGAGAGCAATGAGAAGTGAAGAAACACAAAAAAAAGGGATTTCCAGTTTTAAAAAAATAACCAGCTTGCTTTTCTTTACAGCAAACAAGCTCTTCACACTCACCAAAAACTACTAAAAACAGACAAGACGGGTTACAAGGCAAAAAACAACTGAGGAAGAAGGAGGTGCCCTCTCAGAGATACTAACACTGAAAACACTACACTTAAAGCTGAATTTCACGTGATGAGAGTCACAACAATAAGGCTTAAACAAGTAGTGTGAAAAAAAAAGGCGGCCTACTTGAAGACAGTAACTCAGGATCACTGAGAAAACACGAACCTATCAGAAGAAACAAGTGCTACAGTTAAAACCAAGACCACTTAACATCTGCCCTGCAACACTTCTGTAAATTGTTTAGAGCTTGTTAGCTGCCTTGTCACATCATATTCCAAGTGTGAGGACACACGCTAAATACACTGAACTACAGTTTAATTCCTCTCAGATGGAATCAGTCCAAAAATTACAATACCAGACGAATTCATATGGATGGCCAGTTAACTCACCCAGAAGGAAAAGAAGGGGTGTTTTTCTTACATATCAAGCAACTTTAACCATTAAATTTCTCAGTGGGGAATTCTACAGGACTGTAAATACACAGCACGGGTTGCTGAGACTGTGTCTTCACTGATAAAACTTCTATTTATTTTATCTGGAGATCCTTAGTTTTAATAATAAGTAATTAAGTTTCTTACCAAGAACTTTCAGAGGAGCTTTCTCTAGGTTTAGAATAGCTGCTCCAAAAGGAATAGCTAATGTTGTGAAATTGTTAGCATCATTCATCAGTGGGCATTCTGGTAGAGTGAGATACAGCCTCAAAGCTTCAACATCTGGCAAGGAACTGGTTAATTTGGGAATAAGGTTCTTTTCCAAACTAGCTGCCACCTACAATAAATCAGAAAATTCAGTTGATTCTAATATAATTGTGAACTCAAACCAAGTTTGAGATAAAACTAGATTAAAAATTATTTAGCAAACTAGATTAAAAATTATTTAGCAAACAATCATCAAGAGTTTAAAGTAGACTTTTACACATTCAGAAAAGACAGTATATTAAATAATGAAATAAACCATGCTGATGTGTTACCTAATTGTCACAATAGAGTTCTCCATATTTGCAGTTGAGATATCATTGAGTAAAGAAAGTTATTAAAAGGATCAGTGCAAGCATAACAACAGGATTTCTGGTTAAGTGTAAGCAGAAACACAAGCCAAAAAGTAAGGAAAATATGCTGTACAAACCTGTTGTGATATATGAGCGTGGTCAGGCTGTATAAGTTTGTGAAACAGTAGTCTAGCAGCATTCATATCAACCCCTGAGAATCTAGTGCTGGTTTTGTAATGATCATCATTGCTGCAGGAAGAAAAAAAGAAAAAACAACACAGAAAAAAACCTGAATTGTGTATCCTCAGCTAGTTTTTCCACCTTGAATTTTTAGCCCAACTAAGGAATTAACACCAGTGACCACAGTATCAGAATTTCATTTCTTGTATCACCTTTGAAGCAACTAAAAAGAAACCAAAACCGAAACACAATCTCCTCTAACTGCAAGACAATAATATAACAACACTAAGACCTAAACCAGCCAATACAATATATTTCCCTTGAATTACATACAACCTGTGGCTGAGATTTAATGAGTTTAGCTGCTGATGAGGTAGCAGCCAGGTGACACACACTGCCAAGGACTGGCAGATGACTTGTTGCACTTTGGCCAGCTGACAAACCATATGGCAGTAAAGGAGCTAAAAGTTTAAACTGTGGGTACCAGAGTAACAGTAAGAGATTGCAAAGCTGGGAAGGTGTTACAGCTGAAGCAAGAAACACTAGAAAGGCAGTCACTATCAATTCTGTTCACAGGAATACTTGTTTAAAAGCCTGACCACTTACCTCAAAGCTAAAAAGCTCCCGTTCAGGCACCCAGCTGAGGAGAATGTTCCATCAATCTCACTGAAATTGTTCATATGAAATCAGTTACATTTATTTTCTTTTTACAAACTAGCATTTGCAATAAAAAAACCCCAGTATTTAATCCCTAATAAATTACATCATACAAAGGATGGAACTAAACAGCACTAGATAAGCACTGAATCTTGAATGGAGGTTTTAAGACAAGTCTTGCACTTGTTTTTTAACTTCTTTGCCTCCTCCTTTATCGAAGTAGAAGGAATTATCTTTGAGCTGTTCTTATATTCTTCTCCATAAACTGTTACTTTTCAACGTGCAACTAGATACTTAATCTTGTACAGTCATCTAAACTGTGACAGAGATGACACAGACTAAAGGATCTAAACAACTTGCTAAGCACAACAATGAAAGCAGAGTAAAAAAGCTCTGCATGTAATTTAAAATCAGTAATTAAAAACAGCTTTACTATATATGTACAAAACTCAATTCAAAAGTAAAATTATGAAAGACAACTCCTTTCCTCAACATTACTTACTTAGCTATTTCTACAGGAAGTCTTCCTGATGGGAAAGCCAGCAATCTTTGAATAAACATTTCATTCACAGTCCAGATCTGCTTCAAAAAGTCAGGGTACCTAAAATCATCTGGTGGCACCATGTCCTGTATTTTAAAGGAAGTATAAAGAATCAGGCACACAAAATTGATTTACAGAAAAATCAATCCTGTGGTTGAGCTCTTTATCTCTTCATTGACTGAGAATTTGCCTGCCTAGACTATTACTGTGAAATAAGGCCAAGGATAAATTTACTGTGCTACTATTCTAATAGTTTTGCCTTTGCTATGAAAGCAGAGCATACACTGAAAACATCTAGATTAGTGTGTTAGTTCCCACCACAGCTTGCCTCGTGATAAAATCCCTAAACATACAAGTACTGTTCTAGCACATGGACACTAAACAAGACGCTACAAGAGTAGCAAGCTTCTCTTCACCCTAGTCACTCTAAGCCAGTTAGCTCACTGCCAGGCTATGGGCATAGAGAAAAGGAGCCATTACAGTTTTTGGACAGCTGCTCTCCTACCCAACTTCTATCAGATTCCTCTGAGAATGAATCATGTTTCTCTGAACACTTACTGCATCATCAGATGAGTTGTATTGTGATCTGCTGCTCATACTGAAAGAATTCCAGTAAGATTTCTCATAGGAAAGCAGAGCAGAACCAAGACCATCGCTTTGAGGAGGAACATTGGTTCAAAAAAGAGATGGCAAATAGCACAAAAGGTTAAATGAGTAAAAGTAAACATATTTCTCTAGAGGGTACAGTCTGACAGCACAGGTGACTCAGTATGACTAGCTGTTGCAAAAAATCAGTACTTCTGAGCCCATCCTAGAGGATGGAGATGAGAAACCCTCCTGCCATTTCCCTTGTGTCCAGCCAAAGTGGCACTGAAATCCAAAATGAAACTCAGGGAACTGAGCTGCCCAAAAACTAACTTGAGAAAACAAACAGATTTTGGCTGAGACCCCTGAACTGGCAAGGACACAGAAGTCCCAGGAGTACAGTTCTCACACAGCTTTGGAAGAACACAAACTACCAAACTAAGGAGTACTAGATGTAACACTCTAGCAGCATCAAAGTTCATTTATTGCAAATACTTTTTGTACAGAACACGCCACAATAACTGCATTCATCAGCCTCCAGTTCACCTCAGCTAGTCAGACAGAATCTACTTCAGTAATTACGAAAACTGCACACAAGGAGATTTAATAGCTAAGTTTTGAGCCCGTATGATCAGTAATTTTTCCAGTCTACACCT
>NW_009952798.1:2341617-2356220 GCF_000747805.2 Chaetura pelagica
CTGCTGAACAAGCTTCTCCCAAATACAGCAACAGTTACCACAACTCAATGAGAATCAAGAAAAACCCAGAAAACTGTTAATCCTGTACAACCAGGATAGGCTGTGGGAGCAAAGGGCTGCTGCAAGCCAGGCCTGTACTCAGCCTTTCTTACCAACAAACATGTTTCCCAATAAAATTTGTTTTGCTATGTGTCCAAATTAGTTCTCACCACCCCACATATTCAACTCCTGATGCTCCATTAGTCCCTATGGTCTAATATCTGCTGGGCTACATTGGAAATATCCCTACACAAATCCAGTCATGCATCTTCTTGTTTTTTCCTCCTAACTGCTCTAATCACATTTCCTTTCCATCAAACTCTCACGTTGCCATTTTTACTGTAATGTCCTTCTAGGCTTTCTTTCAGAACTAGAATTTAAACAGAGCAATTTTTGTCCTTTTAATACTTCAGTTTTAAGACTAGCACAAAACTCTACCACGTAACAAACCAGATTACCAGCTATTGTTTTTAGCAGAAAGCTCCATTTGTTTCCAGATCACTGTGGTGTGCTAAAAAGGCTACAGAGCAGAAGACAGCAAAGCTGCAGCCAGGAGTTACTGAGGAGGACTGTGCAGGGATGAAGAGCTCAAATACACCTTTTGGAAAGGAACGGAAGAATATGCATCCATCCCTCAGGAAAAAGCTCATGCCAAAAAGCCTCCACAGCTTACTGATTGGATTCAAGTCCTCCAGTTCCTAAATTGTATGTGTGTCTTGTGCTTCCATGCTGCTCTAACAAACTTTACAATGTACTTACGTATCTTCAACACAAAAATCTTTTAAAATGCATCAGAAAAACTATAATTTAACTTTGATAGCTTTTAGAATCAAAGAATATTTCCTTTTTTACCTGTGGATAAAAATAGTGTGCAAAACTTTGGTCCCCACCAGAGAAAATTCTCTTTACACAATAACAGTCCTCAGTGCCTGCAACAGGAATAAAAAAAGGCAAGTGTGAAAATGTGAATTTGAGAAATGATTAAGAAACTGCAATAAGCACTCCGTTGGATAAAGCTTCCTTTGTTATGCAACCTCATTGAAAGGGATCTTTGCAATACAATAGCTCAGAGTGTCCCCATAACAGCTCTCAGCTTTAGCTCTAGCACTAACAAAGGACCTAACCCAACAGCACAGGTAAGTCTCTATTTCCTACAGCAGAAATGGACTCTGGGGAACAGAGCACAATGAACACTGCTCAGAAGAAAGTGATTCTAGCCCAAGCCTAGTTTAAATCTCAAGATTTGTAAGACATGGCCAAGGAACAGGAATCCAGGATGTAAATAAGCCAGATGTTGCTTACCTGTGGTTATGGGGCACTGAGTACTATAAGGAAGCCAGTTTCCTTTCACTGTGAAGGGACTTTTCCTATTACTGGTTGTTCCTGTACCTAATTGCCCGTTGCCTCCCAGTCCAAAAGAATAGATTCTTCCAGATGAAGGAACAAATGCAGTCGTGTGCTGCCTAGGGCAAACAAAGTTCAGCAACAAAAAGCTAAGTGTTATTACATGCTTTGTGCAGGCCAGCCTAAGAACTGTGCTATCAGTATAGTAATGGTCCTGCAGTATCAAACACTCCACTTCTCTGCTGGCAATGCCCTGCCACTGGCAATGCTCCATTTATACTACAACAGGCAATATTCCATTTTCCTGGAAAAGTTCACGCAACAGAGATGCCAGGGTCTGCCGTGAACCCTTGCTCAGCCATACTCTGACCTTTAGAGTCTATCTCCAGACATTCAGAAATGTCAAGTTCCTGTCAGATTGGCTACACATCCTTTCCCCTCCCAACCTCTCAACTCGAGATGCACTCTCTCCCATAACAAGCCTGGGAAGAACCAGTATTGATTTTATGAAAACTCTTAAAAGAGAATGGGTCTAACTCCATGTCAACCAAACTGCTAGAAAGACAAGTTTGTATTTATATACATTTTTAAGCCAAATAACAAAGTGTGCCCTTTTTAAAAAATAATGTTGCCTCTCTCATTGTCTACTTCATATGCAATTATTTGGACAAGATCATTTTCATGCATGCTGGGAATTCTTCCTATTTCATGGGTGCTATTACAATACAAAAATAAAAACCCATTCAGAACTGAAGTGCCATACAGTAGTACAGGTATTTCACAAAACAAGTTATTTTCCCAAATTTTACATTTATCCTCAGTGATGCTCATCTATCTCCCCCAATACATTTGTTATTTAATAGAAAATGACAGTGGCAGCAACGAACAACACCTGCACACTGATTATTAATAACACTTTCAGTTCAAAAAACTGGAGTCTCTAACTTCCTGTACTCCTTCTATTGAAGGTTTTTAGAATCCCAGTAAGGTCTCTAAATACCTTTTGTTAGAGACCATCTTGTCTTCCTTAACCACAAAGGGTAAGAAAAAAACACTTTGCATTACAATATATATGAATTTTCATACAAAACAAGTAATTGATAAGATCCATAGTGGTAGCACAGCATAGACCTTACCTGCCACAAGTGATTTGTGTCACAACACTTCCCATAAGTTCAAAAACCTTCCTTGGGTTTATCTCATGGCTGGTAGAGTTATGACCCAACTGACCATAGCCTCCAGCTCCAAATGTAAAAACCCCACCTTCCTAAACAAATAAATTATTTGCATTAAAAGGATAGTACACCTCAGAACAGGAAATTTAACAGAAAGAGGGGTTTAATGTGTCTCCTTGTCTGATGATTTTGGAATTGTGGTGAAAGGAGAGAAAATACACAAGCATAAGAGGGCCCTGAGACACAAAGGGGTCACAAGGTAACTGCACTTCTGAAAAATCAGCTGTCAAGTATCACCTTAATCATGTTAAATCACATTCTTGTGATTTCCACATTTATTATACAATAGTCCTGCCATTAACTTGTGTCATTAATAGTAAGTAATCCTTATGTTTCCTCTTTTCCCGTTGTCTGGATGAACTACAACAGTAGGTAAACTCACACTATTAAAAAAATGTGTAGGTTGGCTTTAAAATTCTAAATACAAAGTTCAAAGCAATTGCTAAATAGACATCTGCCTTTCTCAGGCAGATGATGCAGAGTATGACTGAAACAGTCAGCTTCATTACTTGAAAGCACTAGAAACCAGAACATTTCAACATTGTTGTAAGGCAAGTAATTTTTGTAAGTGTTTTTGATCAATTTAATCAAAAAATTAACCAAAAACTTTAATGAAAGAATGTTAAATCACTAACATTTTCAGAACTTATATAACTTACCTTACAACAAACTTTGAAACTTTCCATTTTCAAATGCTTTGAAATTGTAAAGCTGATTCTTTCAATTCTACTCTGCATCAGACTGGACCTCTGCTGGAAATCATCATTAAAATGGCTGCATCCGCTGAGAAAAACCAACAGCCTCATTCACTGAATCAGGATAACAAACAGTGACAGGATTTTCTGAATTTCAGAAGGACTTCAAGAATGCTCCTACATGTACATAGTAGATGTAACTCAAGACCCCTTGTTCTGCAGGGCCTATCATGAAAGGGAGCTATACAAACAGATGACAAATCATTTTTAGAAACATTTACAGTAAATTCAGTATCTCGAGTCCATCAACTTTCAAGCAAGTTTGAAGTTAACTTCTATACATTAAAAAGGGAAATTTAGAATGCAAGTTACAGATTGCTCTTTAATTTACTTTCTCTATTTCCCTAACCTTGCACAATACCTCAGTATCAACTTCAGGACTGCAAAGTTGCCCCATTTTTTCAGTGAAAGAGAATCAATTTTTTCAGTCAAGGAGAATATTTTAAGGCAAAAAGAATTTATTTGTGAACGACATTATGCTTTCACTGCAGAAAACTAAGCATGTATAAGCAACAAAAACATGACCATGTTTAGGCAGATCACATTCTTCAAACCAACTTCTCACGTTTTGCAGTGTAAAAACCCAAACTAACACATTAACAAACCCCATATATTTTCCAAAATTATACACAGCTTTTTTTTTCCTTCAGAAATCTAACACTGAAAATACTAGTTTTCACATTCCAATGCCTTCTACAATATTCTGAATTCAACAGATTCACAAATGAAATGAATACTTGGGCATTGCCCAAATATTGATCAGCCAGAATTTTCTACTGTGGCAGTAGGAAATAATCTATTTATAATTTGATGTATTTTATTGAGAGTGATGAGCAACAGAAAATGTCAAAATTCTACTGATCCACACCTAAATGTTTAAGTCTAATCCAACTATCAAAGCACAGAAATAAAAGTACAGGAGCCAAACTTTTAAAGTAAAAAACATCTTTTAAAGCAATGGTTTACCCACCACAAAATACATGTAGTTATCATCACTTGATGCTTGAAATACACTATTCATCACTAAAATTAGTGTAAGAGAGCACTAGCATTATACATCCTATGTTTCTTCTAAAAAATTCCAAACAAGTTTAAAAATTTTAAAATAGGACTCCAAATGATGCAGTTAGCCAAGAGTTAAGTGTAAAGCAATTTGACACATTTCAGCTCTCTAGTTAATCTATTTAATGCCTACATCTCTGGACAAACACGTGGCACTGACACAGCAGTTTGATATTTTTCAAATATTTAACCATTCTTCCAGTGTTTCCTCAACTTCATTCAATAAACTCTGAAGAAATTTTACACAGAATTGTGTTTATTGTTTTCTATCTAGCTAGTGTCTTCTCTTGAAAACATTATAAAAATCAAAACATATCTTTGAATGTTTTACCTTTGTAAGGGCAGCAGTATGATCTTCTCCACAACATATATGAACAACCTTCTGAGTTCTCAGTGACTTTAGCAGAGTAGGAACGTACCTGTCTGAAAGGTTTAATACAGTAGTAGATTGCTTACTTTGAAAGTAAAAAAAAAATAAATCAGAAAACAGATAGTTTTGTTCACTTATTCAAATCTGGTTCCAGTCAAGGAAACCCTTTCAATTTGTTAGCATAATGCAATCATTGTGACTGACTTTATGTATCTGTGAGGAGTAAGTACTACAAAACAACAGAGGCACTACTACACTGAAATATTTTGTACCAAATACTCACATTTTCACTAGCATAGGATCATATGGCAAAACATAAATCATGAAATATGGAACAGTAAATTGGACCTTTGGCCATAAGAAAACAATGTTATTAAATGTGTAATAGAATGGAACACTGAATTATTAGAAAGCACAACTAATCTCCCTTCATCACCAGATAAATCAACATGGTCATCCAGTTGCACAAAGGGAATTTTTTAAAACATTAGCATTAATGTCTTAAGATTTGTCAGGTATGCTAAGATGCTTGGAACAAGCCCTCTCCAGACATAAGAAAGTAACTTTACTGAGAAGTAATGCTATCTAAAATGAATGGGATCTTCCCTATTCTAAATAATACTTAGAAGCAACTGAAGCCTCCCACGAAAATCTGATTTCCAAAAAGTACAGGAGCATGAATACACTTGAAGTGTTAATTAAAAAATGCATTTTAGCTACAATATAGTTTTCTCCTTTTAAACAGCGTTGAGAACAATGAACCAATGAAAAAATCTGAACTCATAAAACAAGCTGCAGATCATTCTGTACTGAACTGTGTACTGCAGGAACCTGGTAGCATACATTCCCACCTTGGTGCCCTGCACTGGGATAGTGCACAGTGCAAAGTAATACAACTAACAAAAAACAACATTTTGCCTAGCCTAACCACTTGCTTAAAATCATTAATGAGTATCAACAACCTAGCAGGGGAAATTTTTGAAATGGTTAGCTGAAAATCATGCCTGATTACCAAAAGCAGCCTCAGAAAGCAGATACCCATGTGGCAGTAAAACGATGAAGATGCCATAAATGTGCCTAATAAGAACTATCAAATAGTTTTGATAAGATTACTTATTTTGTCAATCAATTTCTTCTACCTAAAGTTCAGTTCAAACTGTAACTACAGCATACTATCTTAATTCAACCCCATTCACAAAGTTCAAGCCAAAGAAGAATCTAGAACAGGAAAGAAAACAGGCTAGAATTTCACTGTATCACTGTCAGAATTACTACTAGCAAAACAGCTGAGGAAAAAAACTCATCTTCCTTATGCAACCTCACATAACACCAGCCCTCTCTGAAAATATTCACCAAACCTTTGTTCTGTCTGCTCATTTTCTAGGAAGACCACTGCCTTTAGATTCACAAGCCAAGACCTTCAGAGTGAAACTTTCCTCAAGTAATATTTACTTACCATTATCATCATTGAGCCCCAGCTGTCCAAATTTGTTGCGTCCCCATCCAAAAATGGCTCCAGAAAGAGTGAGTACAAAGCTATGAGCTCCTCCTGCTGCAATCTGTGCAAAAGGGATTCCCAGCAGAGATTTAATCACATGTGGTGAGTTTTGTTTTGTATACTCATAACCTAAGCCCAGTTGACCATATTTGTTCTGTCCCCAGGAAAACACTTCACTTCCTGTTAAAGGAAAAAAAACAATACATACAATCAATACAGTTTAATTTTATGAAGTTTATTTACTGTAAGAAAAGCTAAAAATTAGACAGTTGCCCTTCAAGTATTTCCAAGTTTGAAAATGTCTACAAATTACTCACTTTTGAAGCTAAGTATTGTCGTGTAATTTGCACACTCAAAATCCACTCAAATATTTAATTGGAGCAAAAATCTTAAAATTACATTTAAAACCCTCAAAACTGCTCTTTAACATTCCTGTTTCAGCAGTGTTAGGTGAGCTGAGTTTGGTTATTACTAAGCAAGAGGCTGTTCCATTTGGAGTTTCCCTATAGCATGTATTTTTATGCAGAGATCCTGTTGAAATCACACACTGGACAGGAAAAAATTTCCCATCACAAGGCTCATTTAAGCTTTTATGGTAACATACCTAATGTTTACATACAATTTAAGCGACATTTTAAATATTCAAATCTTGTATCAATGAGACAATCAATAAAGAACAAAGTTTGTAATGCCATTTGATGACGTATAAAGGGAAAAAAAACACAACCTTTTGAAGAGTCAGAAGCCAGAGAGCTATTTATGTGAAGATTGCCTCCAAAAGAAAATGTTCTACTCAACAACCAACGTTTTGCCGAGGTTTTTTACTATCCTAAAGATCAACACCTAATCACAAGTATCTTTTGCTTTTGCTGATGCCACACATTTCACACAGAAATGTTAGCTTTAAGCAGTAATGCTTGCCATGTCTCTCCATCTTTCCAATTACAGTTTTATCAAGATGGAATACACTGAAAACCAACCCCAGGGGAAATGTGTATTTATATAAACAACAACTACAAAAACAAATAAAAAACAAACAGATAAAAAAGCCACCCAAACCACCACTTTATGCAAAACAAACTTCCTGACATCAAAGAAATCCTAAGATAAGAATTCATAACATCATGAACTAATTCACCTGATCAATATCCCATGTATAAATCTAAAAATACTACTAAGTCTCCTCTCAAAATGCCTGATTCAAGTAGGTTCCTACCATTTTCCTCCCAGTGTGGATCTATTTTTCAGGCCAAAACTGTGACTGACCTTGCTCCATTGCACGACATAAACACTGACAAACTACAATCTTTCTGGAATTTTTGAGTTTCAAAGTTTTCATTAACCTCATCCAGCAGCCACTTCTTCCTAATGGAAATTTTGGCCACAATTCTCCTTTGTCATGAGAAAACAAAGAAGCAGTACATTTAAATTTATATTCACTTCTGAATAGATATACTAACTAGACATGAAATATTCTTACATGAGTGAGGCCAGTTGAGTATGTTCTCACAGGCCCAGCAAAATTTTGAAGATAGATGTTTAAATCTTTCAACAGGTGGGTTATAATGTGACATTACACTTTAACCATAGAAGAGAGACTTTGCAATAGAGAAGCAGAGAAGAAAGGTGCTGCCTGCAAACATCAGTGACTTGAAGTTACAGGTTAAAACACACCAGGGACAAAGAAGGATGCTAGCAGAATGAAAGCAGATGGAACCAAAAAAGGGAAAGAAACAAAAATTAATTTAAAAAGGAAATTGAATTAAAACAAGACGATAAAAAGAAAAAAAAAGCAGAACAACAAACATTTGTCTGTGCACTTATTTTTGAAATCCAAGCTTCCATCATTAAATTACATTTCCCCTACCAACCTGAAATCACAGAATGGTTTGGGTTGGAAGGGACCTTTAAGATCATCTAGATCCAACCCCCTGCCATGGGCAGGGACACCTGCCACTAGATCAGGTTGCTCCAGGCCCCCTCCAGCCTGGCCTTGAACACTTCCAGGGATGGGGCAGCCACAACACTTGAGAAGAATTTGGCTTACCTTTTGAGAGTGCTAGTGAATGATAATAACCACAAGCAACTTGAACAATCTGGATCTCTGATAAGCTTTTAATATTCCTATTGGGGTGAGAAAACAGAGAAGGAACTAGGTTACTAGGCTGTGGTATGAAACAGAAAGTCACACCAAAGGTTAATATACAAAAAGTGAATCCTTTTCAGTGAAGTATATATTAAACAAATTTACATACTCTAACATCAATTAGAAGCTATTTTGTAAAGCCTAAGTCAAAACTGGTTCTTTTCTAACACTTTCAAGGATAGGTTCTGTTTAACTTTCAAATTAATAAAGTCGTTAAAAGACCATAATGAAGAACTAGGGAGGTTCATGTCCTAGGAAGGAGATCTCACACAGCTGAATGGAAGAAATGAATACCAGATGCAAGAAGAAAATTATTCTTATTTTCTAGTTTCTCAAAGGAAAAAAAAAAGGCTTTATAATCTCTTTCACATCAATATTAAAGACTGAATGACATTCTGTTAAAATTTAAACAATTTTTCATCTCTACTAGCATTAACTTCAATCAAACCTTCAGTTTACAGTGCAATTAAGTATAGCACAGTATTACAAAGAAGTGGCAAATACATAAAAATGTGCACTAAACCCAGTACACTTTCAACTTCCAATGAGAAAAATGAGTTTCTAGAAGGCCTGTCAACTTTTAAATTATATAGAGAAATAAATAACCTTTATATTAGATATTGATGTCTTTCATATCTATATGTATGTTCCAGATAACCATGATAAAGTTATAAATTACTGTTACATGGAGTTGTTACTTCTGTGTGTCTTTTCCCTATTTAAAAAAGAAAACTAGAAAAACTCCAGCTTGCAAACTGCTACTGAGAGTTTACTGATCATAGGGAACAGATTCATCAGTAAAAATGTGGACTCCAGCTAGCTGGAATGCTTGCAGCACTCTGAAAACAAGCAAGTGAAATTGGCTAGCATTCATTGTTATAACTAGAACTATTTGACCATAGCTAAAAAACCTCAGGGTGATCCAACAGCAAACGTACCTTCTTCATACATACTCCCAGGATTTAACATTCTACTTCTCTTTAATTCCTCTTAAATGGCAGTTACCAATCCCCACTTACATTCTTAAAATACCCATCCTACTTTTCCAAAATAACTCCCCTTCTTAGCAATGATCATTAAAAACAAACAAAACAAAAAAAGAACAAACCACAAACCAACCCAAGCAAACCCACACCACTTCTCACATAAACAGACCTTTTGAGAAATGAAACTGTTTACAGCAAACACCACAGCTAAAAACATACTTTCTAATCTGTATTATTAATTTTAACAGCAAAATAACTTAACCAATATGATTTCAGGACTTTTTTTTTCCCCAAAAAACCCCTTATTGTATACTAATTCTTTTTAACCTGGGCACTCTGACGCATTCCTCTGTTCCCGGCAAGCCAAGCTGTCCATCAGTAGCCAGACCCCAAGCATATACCTGACCCTTGTCATTTAATGCAAGTGTGTGGGCTTCTCCACATGATACAGCTACAATATTTTGGGCATCCAGTGCACCAACGTGCTCTAAGAAAGAAAAAGATAATTATTTTAAAAAAAAACAAAACAACAACAAACTGGTGTTGTTCAAGACAGTTACACTCAGTACTAAGATGTAAGTAAGTCAACACACCCTTTATTTAAAATTATAAGCATGCTACTCTAGAAGTAAATTAAATCTGACACCCCCAAGTAACCAAACAACTGTATCTGGAGCAATATACAGAAGCGCACAAAAACTGCAGCTTGATCATAATGGTTCCTTCTAATCTTGCCATCTGAAAATCAGTGCAGAAACTCAATTAACATTAAGGTCAAATAGATTATTGTCAAATGACGACACGTGTAGACATTATGTAAAAGGAAAACATTCCAGCACAGCAAATTAAATTCACCTATTCATTATTAACAAAAAAAGCCTGCAAACAAGGCAGGGCAAATTAAAGACTAAAGTTACTGATTTTGCAATGAGCTACACAATGTCCTCTTTATAATGCAAAATACTGTAGAAACAGATCCTAAAGAGTCGTTTTTCTAGATAGACAGTGCATGGCTCTGAAGAGGGCACACTAAAATATCTGTAATTTTTTCCAGAAGTCTGCATCAACACCTTTAAACACATTAGGTAAAACTTAAGGTTTGTTTTTGTGCTTATATGATTTGTTATCTGAGCCTAATATTTTCATTTCAGCAACCCAAAGGTGGAGAAATATCATCAGGGCCTATCACAAAGGCTGGTATTTTCAAGAGCCCCCTTCAACAAGAGCCTGCTCTGACATGTGATGCCCAGTGTTCAAACACACAGATTCTATTCCTGCCCAAGAATGGCACACCTCTGGAAAAGCCTGTGTAACACCAATATAACATGCCCTGGAAACGCAGCCCAGCATGGCCTATTTCCAAACAGCAGCTAACAGGATCGGCACCATGACAGGCCCTCAGTTTCCAAAACCAAAGGTCACAGGCCGCAGATAGAAGTTCATTTTTTTTCAACTGCTAGTCTGATTAAAGAGGTCACCACCCCAATTCAGTCCATTAGGGCCTCCACAGCTCTGCCAGTGGAAGAGATCACATAAGTGCTCTCCAGCTCAGGCAACCGCATGCAGATTAGCTCAGACTATCTTCAGGAACCAGGCAGGCGGAATTCGCCTAATATGGATTAGGGAACACTCACACAATCCCTGTGGCAAGCAGAGCTCTGTGGGGGGAAAAAGGCACAGCTACATGGTGCCACTGAGGTGGCAAAGACATGCAGTCAGTGACCAAGCTCTCTTGGGTTAGCAGGAATATGTTCACAGGACAGCATCCACCCATTTGTAAAGATACTGAGCCTCTTCAGGCTGCGCAGGGAAAGTTATCCCAATGGACTGAGCATTCAACAGTAGTGTCAGCAACCTCTAGGTGAAAGAAGAAATAGGGAGGACATTACAATCCTCAGAACTGCTGTGTCTGAGCATGTCAAAAAGAAAGAGATGCATAGTAGGTGTTTGGCCATTACACATGAAAAATCATCCGAGGCTGTTTGGAAAAAACAAAACTTGTAAGCCAGACATTTTCACTGTCACTTTTAGATTTAAAAGACAATTCAGCATCCTCTTCCAAGTGGGCAACAAGTATTCAGACTAAGTTTGACAAGCTAAGTTTCTATTCATGTTCATGAAGCAGATGTTTGCACAGGATTAAAGCTTATCAGTTTTAATATCCATTTACTGTTTCCCAACAGAAGTCCAAATTAGTTTTAAAAGTTACATATCAACTACACAGCAGATCTTGAGCTGGCACCAAATCCAAAACTCTTGAGTAAAGGCAAACTACTAAAATACTGAATAATGCCTTATTTCCACTTGAAATACTTGTACCAATTTTTGTGCTTGTAAAATTGCTATAGCAGTGATTAAAATAAACTCTTGCTAAGCCTTTTCAGTTTGCTTATGTTGTGCTGTAAGGACTGTCAGCAGCACTGTTCCACCCCTCAGCAGCACGCAGCCATGACTCACAGGCACAGACAGCTCTGAAGGGAGCCCATGTGCACACTCCTCTGCAGTCCCTGCAAGATGTTTACCCGCTTCTGCTACAGAACTCGCAGAAACACATCACACAGATAGGAAGAAAAAAGCCCAAAGAACTTTTAAACTGCATCCTGTAGGCTTTTCCAAATCCTCTTCCTGTAGCCCTGCATATGCTGAGAAGCCTTTGATCCAAAGCTTCATTTTTAGTTCTTAAACCCAAAACAGATTTAAGCAGACTCGCTCCACATCACATGCTAGATGGCTAAAAATGCACTGTATTTCTCAACTACGGTACACCAAATACTCATTTTTACTGTGCGCCAGTAGCCCAACCCATAGACACAGTACAATGTTAATCCATGTATTGAAGCAGGTCACCTCCCCTTGAGATTAGAAACAGCTACTGAGTCACCCATGGCCTTAGGTGAAGTGATTCCATGCTGGGAAAAAAGAAACAGTGGCACTGTCCAGATGCACAGCAGACAAAATATGGGGAACAGCCATGTTTCACAGTGGGTTGTGTCCCAACTGTCACAAGATGCAATCCAGGGAAAAGAATGCTTTTCAAGTTAAAAAAGTGCTCGTTCTTAGAAGAACTACTGTGCATACAATTCAACACATACACAGACACTGGCAGTCTTGGGTATGACTTGGCATAACAAAACAAAAAAAAATACATGTACAGCCACACATACTCTTCACAATTCATTGCTTCTATACTTACCAGGTCTTTTCCTGGCTTTTTCATGCCCTAGTTGTCCTAAATCATTGCATCCACATGTATAAACAGTTCCATCATCCAGGACAAAAACAGTATGTCTGAGTCCACATCCTACATCTCTGACCCTTTTATTTAAGAAAAAGTCACTTTTTCTGGGTTCTAAAACAATCTCTTCATCAATTCCACCCAATCCAAGCTGTCCAAAAGATGCATTTCCCCAGCACAACATGTTTATGCTTCTCTTGATCACAGAGATCTTCCAACTTCACTTTTCTAGAATATCCCTTCTGCACAGCTGTTTGGAAAAAAAAAAAAAAAAAATTAAAAAAAATGTACAGTTTTTCAGTATTGCCCCCAATGTTCACGTTACCTTCTTACTCTATAATTCACATTCACTTTCTATGTACCAATATATCAAAACACTGAACAACTTTTAAAAGCATTATTTACTTTCTTGGGCAGTGTTTACATTAACTCTGCAGTAAAATCCTTTCTTTCCCATTCCAAACATAACTTTTAAGATGTGCAGGTCCAAGCTTTTACAAAACTTGAAAATATTAACTTCTTTAACCCCTAATCCAGAACCATACCAATGGCAGTCACAACCAATTCCTGCCAGAGAAAATCACCTCAGACATTTTTTAGGGAGACAGTAGAGGCTGGGTCCTTTACACTGGGAGTTGCATGACTTCTGAAAGCACTACATACAGCCTCCAGATCATCCCCAAAACACTTGACTCAGAGCTTGGAAAAAACTGGTCAGCTCTGATCAATCCAGTTACGCAGCACAAGGAATAAGACAGTATGTCAATCATTACATGTAAACAACTATGAGTCAACTGAACTTGGAATTTAAATCCAAAATGCTTACAAAATACACAGCTGAAACTCTTGCACTGCTATCAGCACAGGCTACAGCTTCATAGTTACTCTGCAGTAACAGGAGGCCACACATGCACACTCCCCCAAACAAACCCCACCCCTGATGCCTAAATTGCAATTACCAGTATTTGTGCTGACAGACTCTGTGCATATTTGGAAAGGATACAAAGCTATTTACTATTTATAAGTGCACACACTTCTCTTTCATTTTCACTAGTGCTGATTTCGCTTTCATTTCCAGTATTTCAGATGAAGTACTGATGGAAATGCTGCCACTATCACACTACACTTCTGTGACAGTAAGTTTTCCCACATTTTCAAAGCAATTTAAGAAAAAAGAAATCAATGCAACACAGTGTAAAATTGCTGTTTGTTCTCATCTGTGACCGTTATTTGAAAGACAGCACCAATATTGGAATGTGGGATACAGCCCAACACCACAGCTGCATTCAGGTTTACATCCCGCAGGGTCACAACACGTATAAAGCACCTTCGTGTAAAACGGCTCAGAGAAGCAAGCACCTGAGCATTTCTGACACCAAACAAGGGCAGAGTTCTTGCCAGCACAACAAGACGGAAAATTTTTCTCTGTCAAAGTCAAAACGCAGTAAATAAGATGCGCTTTTTTGTGGTGTTTTGTTGTTGTTTTTTTTTTAAATAACGAAAAAACCCACCCAGCCAAACAGCTGAAAACACATTGCATTCTGTTTACCTATCTCAGGAGATGACACATGACCAAATATTGCCCTAGCTATCACTAGCTGTATCCTACCCCATTCAGCAGGGGACAGCAAAAGGAAGATGTCTTCAGCTAGGACATAGCTATGCAACAGCGAGTTCCACACATCTGCAGCCGTGACAGCAACACAAGCTTCGCCCTGTAACAGAAGGAGTCAGGAAAGACGCCTGATTAGCGCCTCAGGATTCCCGTGGCCAGAACCTATCTCCCGTGGGGCACAAAGGAAAGTTCTCCTGTCTGTTTCAACAGAGATGCGCTTCCCGAGAAGGTGGGAGCGGGGGGGGGTTGGGGGTTTTTCGGAGTCAGCAGCCAACAAGTTCTGTACTTTGCTCTCCCGCCGCGGGCAGGACGTTATCC
>NW_009952798.1:2357285-2377661 GCF_000747805.2 Chaetura pelagica
CGGAAAGGCAGGAGGGTGAGGCTGGAGTTGAGCGGCGGGTGCGGGAGCGATGCCCGAGCCCTGCGGGGCGCCCGGAGGGAGCGGAGCGGGGTGCGGGTCGCGCCAGGCCCCCCAGGCTTTGCGTGCTCTGGTTTGGGAACGCACGGCAGCTTTCCAGCGCAGCACGGGTGTGTTGCATCGCTGCCTTTCAGATTTAAAGTAAGGCCTGTGTTCGGGGCACATCGCTCCCGCCGTGTGTGCCGACCGCGTGTTCCTCCTTCTTGGCCGCCTGGGGAAGGGCTGGGCTGCGTGTGGCTGCTCCTTACCCGAGATCTGCAGAGATCTGCAGAAGCCTCTGCTTGACCTCCGAGGGCACGAAAAGAATGAGATCAGTGAGTGGGAAGGAACTGGATCCACCAGGGAGAAGCAGCAGGAACACGCTGTTCTTCATACTCCAATTACCTGTCATTAACTCCTGACACGAGGGACTACTTCTTCCCCGAGGTTGCTCCTGATGGAGAGAGGCAGCAGTGCCTACAGCAGCCCTGGTGTGGGCCCCCCTGGCCGAGGGACACGGGTGGGTGTGGGTGTATCTGCTGGGTCCCTCTACCAGACATGAACCCAGCCTTCTGAATTCTGCATTCCAAGTACCAGCGTTTCTCAGCGTCAGAGTGTACACAAGGTGGACACGTTAGAACCTTTTCTGCACTGAACACTTGTCTCTAGCACAGCGACTAAAGATGTTTACATGCAGACACATTTTTTACCTTTTTCTTTAGGATTCTGCTAAGTACTGGGAGGAAAATCCACTGCAGTTGATGTAAGTGGCCTGCGTTGGGAATCCAAATGCTTCAGCAGGTCCCTCTGAAGTAGTTCTGTGATCCATCTCTATGTAGGTCAGGAAATAACTAAAAAAAAGGCCAGGACTGGGCATACTTTTACAGCAAGTGATTTTGCAAACTGAGGAGTAAGAAAGGTGCTGTGTTTGGTGTCGTTTTACCCTTTACTGGAAAGCAACTGAAAAAACACAGACAAATGGGCTGTCCTGGCCCAGTCATGAAACACCCCCTTGTCTATCTAAATAGGTGAGATTCTACAGGACTTGTCAGAATCTGTGGTGGTAAATGTATCAGTAAAGATCCGAACCAGAAAGGTTAAATTCATACGTAGAGAAAATGAGATAGCTGCATAGCTGAGAAAGGCAAAATGATGCAGCACTTTTCAGGGTAGCAAATACATGGGTTTGTTATTTAAAGGAGAGATGTGAGTGATTTGCCTTTTTCCACCCTGCACACAAGCAAGGAAGGTTAACAGCAGCTGTTACACATAGAAAACAGAGAAAAGCTTTTCATTCATTATCATCTCAACTTCCTTTTGCTTCTTTTTTTTAAAAGACCATCAAGAGTAGCAACTGCAAATAATCACACTGTGAAGTAGATTATATTGTCACTCATTGTGCAATGTGTCCTCTGACCAGCATGTGGGGATGTGTCCATGTGCTTGAAGAGAACGTTACATGCCCAGTGCAATTTTTACATAGAGAAGTATTTTGGTAAAACTGGCCCAGCACAGGAAGTGAGAAATCTATAAACCATGAAACAACGTACAGTGTTGCACAAATCTCAACTTCTTTGTGTAATAGACATGGCTGTTTTACTTAAAAGAATTATTTTAGTCCTAAAATCAGATTACTATAAGTTCAATAACTCAAATATGTCTTCAGATAACGTATAAGCCATATTTTCATTTCAGTTATTACCTATCTTAGCAAAATCTTGTTCTTCTGTGCCAGCGAAGCCACAACCTGCTTGTCTGGATGCCTTGAGAAAGCCTCTTCATGGGTCAAAACCACACAGGCAGTGGGGGCAGGGAGTTCCTACTCTGATGCCCCATCCCTGCTTGCACCTCCTGCCACTCAGTACAACCAATTCTGCATCCATTGGCCTTGAATCTGCCAAAATTTGGCTCTGTGGTTGCAGCAGTGAGAAGAACTGCCAGCATGCTTGCACCTCAGAAATTCCCAGTCTCCACTCTAGCGCTTGCAAAAAAACCCCAGTGTCTTGCAATGATGCAAAATCCAGGGAAAACAAGAAAGGTACATCTGGTTAGCTTCAGGGAGGGGACTGATTCCTTCTACGTGCCCTAGCACAGGGGGTTTCCTATTGCAATTGCACAGTCTTCTTATTGATGGTCACAGTGAGCAGGAAACTATTTTCAGTTGCCCTGCTGTTATTAAAATAGCAGTGCTTGGCTACTGCCTAGTGATTGCTGTCAGCACAATGGTGGTTTTTTAAATTGCACCCCAGTTAATCACTGATTCAGATAATACAAAAATGAAAAAAAATATCATATATAGTGTTAACTAATGTGCACTTTCTGCTTTATTACTGGAAAACATCTTTCAGTTAATATACGTTTTTGAAGGCTACTGTGTTAAGGCACAGAACTTTATGTAAAGCTAAATAACAGAGATGGACTCTGCTCTCTGCCTCCATTTTCTCCTAGAAACAGTCAGTACATACTTCCTAATCATCCATTCCTCATTCCAAACCCCTTTGTTTTATACTTTGTTGTGTTACAGACTATAGAACACAGAAATGGGTGCCCAGAACAGCTGATAACATGAAATGAGAGATGTCAGCATTTTGCTGTGAGAAATTACTAACCTTTGTGTGAAGCCTTTGTGTAGAATATTCTTGATTAAGACAAAGGAAAGGCTTTAGAATGCAAATAGCCTTACAAAGTAGGGTCAGACCCTTTAATGCATTTCAGTTTTATGTTTTCTCCTTATATTCTTCAGACAGACGTAACTCACACACAGAGTACATGTTTTATATGCTCTGCTACTTTATAGCTGCACGTTTTAGTTCTCTGTCTGCCCGCCCTGCTCACTCCAATGACTCTGGTTAGCTCAAAAGCAAATGTGCTTTCCAGTCAGATCAATTATTTATTAACTGATGGTCATACAGTGAAAAAAATGAACATTTTTTACCTGTTTGTGAAGGTGAATCACTACACAAACACTGAATCTACAATATTGCAAGTTCTGTGTCTAACTCAAGGCACCTAATTAAGGGAGCTGTTTAAGGAGAAGCTGAGGAGCTGTATCTTCAAGTAAGATAAGCAAGAACAACAACCTGCAATGCCCCATTCCCCTCACCCACAAGATAGACCTGAAATAGCCAAGAGAATGCTAATCATAGGATGAGAGAAGTAAAGACAATGGAAAAGCAGTGAAGGACAATAAGGAATCCTGGACAGGAAAACTACAATGAAGGAAACAAGCTGACTTTTGCAGTAGGGATGAAGCCCTTGTGCTCGCAAACTCCCGCATGGATCCAGTATCCCCAAGCCCACACAAATTGCAGCTGGCATTCCAAGGGACTACCCTATATCCTGGCAGTATGGCTGAAGCCACACAAGTGCCCAGACACCTGCAGGCTGGGGCTGAAGATGCTGAACATTTCTGAGCATCCCACTCAGCTGGGAATGCAGCCCCTTCCCACATGTGGCACATGCTCTTCCAATCACAGTGATGTTTCACACTATTACATGGGGGTTTCTGTTATAAATAGATCAGCAGGCCCAGTGAGAGCTGAACACCAGGAAATTACCCTGTCATCTTTTGGGGTTTTTTGGCTTAAGTGTTGGATGCTGAGACACCAGTTCCCATGTCATAAATCTGGGCTTTTGGTCAGGCCAAAACTAATTCAGGGTGCAATCCTAAAGGAATACAAAATCAACAATTGAGCCAGTTCTGCCCTGCAGAGACCAATTTGAGAACATGCTGAACCTCTGTTTATAAAATAGCAGCTCCAAGTGGTGCCACATGCTGCTGATTCTGACATGACACTGTGTCTTTGCATGGCAGGATGATGAAGCACCCTAAAATTAGCCTTCTTGCTATTTCGTAAAGAGCAGGAGGAAAGGTAGCAGCCTGCACTGAGGAGAACAAAGAGGCAGAGAGCGGACCAGAACTGAGGCTTACACACAGGCTGGTCACAACACTTCATGGTGAGCACTCCTGGCTTCTTTGCAAATTTCCATGTTCTGGATTGTTCAGTATAATTTCTTATCCCAAGCACAGGGTGACCTGCTGGTGAAAGAAGAAAGGTGCTCGTGTAAACAGAGGTGGGGGCTGGAGGGATCTGTTCTCTCGGGGGGCTTAGGAGGCAGCAGAGGGGAAAATTAACTGTGAAAATGACACTGATGGTCTTTTTGCTTAGAGGTGTGGTGGCAGCTGGCATTTAATTCACAGAATTAAGTTTGTTGTTAATGGAACAGAAGTGGTCATGGAAGAAAAAATAGTGCTAGTATGGAAGCCAGAAATACCATGATAAAGCCCCCTCTCTGTTGAGCCAGACTGAATTTTTACTGATACTCAGGTCTCTCTCCAACCCATTTCTTGGGTGATAAAGTCCTTGACTTTATAAGGAGTAAGATTTGAGAGAAAAAATTTCTAGGCAGCAGGAAAACAGGCATTGATGTGTTTGGGTATGGGAACAGAAATACTGAAGGAGAAAATCCTAGACCAGAATAAGACTTGCAGATGAGGAGAAAAAAGAAATTGTGAGGAAACATTCGAATGTCAGAAGGCACAATAGGCATGACATGAAATGGATGCTAGGGCTGATTGGTAGGAGAGAAGATGACACAGCATGCATCCCTAGGAATCAGAGGGCTCCACCATCAGCTAGGTGTTTCAGCCTGTTGCCCTGTACCTCAGCAGTTGTCAAGATGTGCTGTTTTCTCTATTCCTATGGTAGGACTTTGTGAAGAATACCTGGGAACAAAAGAGTAACTGAGGCATAAACTATGACCAACAAGTTTACCAACAAGTTTAAACTACATCCAACTGCTTCTGCTATTAGTTATTGCTTAAAAATATGGGACTATTTTGCAAGAAAAAGATACTTCTGTTTAGTAAAGGTAGTTGGAAAGTACTCTCCTGCTTTTGTGATTTAATTCAGGATTAAGACTCATGATTTCGCAGCTGCTTCTGCTATTAGTTATTGCTTAAAAAAAGGTAGTTGGAAAGTACTTTCCTGCTTTTGTGGTTTAATTCAGGATTAAGACTCATGATTTCGCATGTGTCAGTGAAACTCAGAGGGGCATGATGCTGTGAGATCTATTTCCATGCAGTTAGCAACGAATAGATATTTGGTATAAGCATGGACAGAAATGTGGTGTCAAAGTGGTAATGAACTGGTGCCATTTGTATCAATTGCAGTACAGGACATGCCTGTTCAAGAAGTAGATTAAATATTCACAGTAGATGAAGACTCTCGGACAGATGGAAAATCAGATTTCTCCTGCAGATGTTGTTGAGCTCCACAGAAATTATATGTTAGCAGTCAGAACTTGGAGTCCTTGCAGGACTGTAACTGTGACTTTCTTGTGATGCAAGTCTCAACCTTAGCATTAGAATCAAAGATTTTAAAAAAACCTCTTAGTTTCATTTTGGAGGCAGAAGGAGAGGAAGCTGTATGAGATGAGCAATAAGATCCTCATAACTGTGTGAGAAATGGAATCAACTGTTGCTACCTACACACCATTTGCATGTAGAGAAACCTATTGACTCCTCATTTTCCCAGACATCCTCTGTGCTAATACTTCCCAAGCTCCCACTTAGGAAAGAAAAATTGCCACAAACTTGCAATCTTTTGTTTCTGTTTTCTGACGCTGGAGTTGTGCAAAAAGCTGCCAATCTTCAAGTTGATTTTTTGAATATGACTGATTCAGAGGCTCACATTTCCCTCCAGAAAATCTTGGGACATATTGGGGAAATGTTTCTTTCTTTATTTGGTTGACCAGCATTCAGAAAAACTATTTCAATTTAAAACATTAAGCTTGTAAAGAGGAGGTCAAAGCAACTATATATCATTTGGAAGCAGAAACAGTAGAGCAGCCACCTGTGCCAAACCTCCATTGCATTTAGTTGGCTGGTTTTTTTCTTGGGTAGGGAGGGAGGTAGCAGTGGTTCATCAATCATGGCTGATTCATGAAGGCCTTCTTGTCATGAATGTCAGCAAGCCACTAGAACACCACTAAATATGATCACTGATCCCAATCAGAAATGATTATTCAGAGGGTACTGGATAGTCCCCTCTTCCTCACATATATTTACTTTCATAAAAGAAAAATTCAGGGCTTTTTCCAGCTTCTGGGAAGGGTTCTGGAGCAGCAAAATTACTCTGAAACACAGAAACTTGAGAGTAGTCCTAAGGCTTGGATCCCTGGAGATCCAAGAGATTGTTCCTGAGACTGTCTCAGAAAAGACAAAGCATTTCCACAGAGCCCCACTGAGACAGAGGAGCTTCTGTTCACCCAGTGACCCAGAGGAGACATCCAAAACCAGACACATTACCAGCAGGAAAGTCAGCTTCAAACTCCTATTTCATCAGGAAACATTTCCACACCATTTTTTAGCAGACACTATAAATATTACAAATTAAATTCCTTTGAATACGACTTTTTTCTTCTTCTTTTTTTTTTTTAAATAAAATGAATGAAAATAATGCTTATTTGGCCTTCTTGCCAAGTGACTGCTTTGTAATAAACAGCATTAGGATTAAAAATCACTTTTCCTGAGAGGCAAATGACATGTGGTCTTTACAATTTTTCCTGACCTCTTGCTCAAGTTTGAGCCTCTAAATAGCTCATCACCATTATAATCCTGTTCAGGTGGTCTTCCAAGTTTATAATAACCATAAGCATTAAAACAGTCTGTTCATAACTATAATAATCCCTACTGGTTTCCCTGCAGAATTATCCTAGACGTGAATCTAGAAGCATTTTGTTTATAACCATTATAAATACATACAAATTAAAACCCTTCACTTTAAAAGTTCCCACACCATTAGTTTCACAGCTGATTTTGACTGGATACAAAACTCACTATTTGCTCACTTAACAAGAAGATAAATGCTTCTATGCTATTAATTTTCCTGCTGTTGTCTAACAAACCCACAGCAAGTCAAAAGAAACACCATCTGACAGGTAGAATTAAAATGTGTTTTTTAAATAGAATTCACATGTACTTATTTTGAAGTGAGATTTACAAGCTCAAGAGTTACCAAATAAATTTATGTTCAGAGCTATATTTCAGGAAACATAATTTAAAAAATATTTGCAAAATTAAAGATTCAAATACCATGCTTGCCTCTGCCATCTTTTTTTTTGAGTTTTCTGATTTAAACATTTGGCTGCATCAAATCCTGCATCTCAGGATCTAGACCTTCACATCTCTGCAAAAGAACCAGGGCTTTTCTCTTGTTCCACATAAACAGAGAGTACGTATTTCAGGATTAGGAAGGTTACAGTATAAGTTTTTCAAAACCAGGAGAGAAAACAGTACTTCCTGGAGCACTCATAGCTTCGATAATACAACACAAAGAGGCCCATGGGAGGGCACAGAAAGCAGCTGTATCTGCAAATTATTAATTGGCTCTTGGACTTTAAACTTTATGATCTTGATTAAAAGTGGGAAAACTCTGGAAGTTCTTCCCACTGAGTTCTTTCTCTTGGCCCTCCCTGGCCAGTAAGTCAAAGCCATCATTTTCCCTGCTTCACTCTCCTCTAGGTCAAACCCTCAGATGGGTAATTTTTTTCCCAATGGAACGAATGCCAACTTAAACTATTCAAGTCTTGGTGAGTTTGTATCACAGCTCAAAACCCTACCACACTGTATGTCAAGTATGAAAAAAGTACATGTTTATACTCCTTTCATGCAGAGCAGTCAGCAATGTGAAGGGCATTTGATGTAAACTCTACGCATCACAGCATGATACCAGCAGTCCTGGCTCCCCTTCCTGCTCCAGCCCCACTGAAACTTCTCAAGTCACTCAAACACCTTAAGTCCTACTCAGTAGCTCAATACACAACAAAATAAACCTGCTCAGTACAGGTGGAATACTTTTAATATACAACACCCATGGGTTATAAACATTATGGTTGAGACTTTCTAAAGTATGTCTCTTCAAAATACATGTTTTAATTTTCAAAAAAAGGTGAGTAAACATATAAGTGACTGCATCTAGTCACTCAGGTGTCAAAATTCTGGCCAATATGAAGTTATATATAAATGCCCCACATGTGAATATACACTTTACCTTTTCAATAAATATGTAAGAAAATTGAAAGTATATATTTTAAACTATTTAATGAAAACGTAGGCTTGGTCTTCATATTCTGTCTTTGAATTTCCAAACTAGTAAATATTTCTTTATAAAATACATGTTTTCTTGATTTTACTACATTGTCCTGATTTCACATTAAGCATCTACTTTAAGAGCACTATGTCTAAAATTTAGTTCAAATACTGAGTTTCTGCAGTCCCACACCACCAATTAGACATGCCCAAAAGGCTTTGTTGTGCCTTAAGAGGCCTTCACTAATTAGATTACATGGCAACTACTTACAGTAATATCTGGATTTTCTTTCTAAGTGCCACAGTTTGGAGTCTTCCAATATTCTTCTTTTCCTAAAGGAAAAAAAAACAGGAAGTGAGACATTTTAAAAAGCACTTTCAAAGGTACCCTAGGTAGAAAGAAAACCCCATTTTATAATTTGTGTGACAGCAGATGGCATTACTACATGTCACTGGTGTACCACTTGGTCTAAACTTGGCTTGTAATATGCATGCTTTGTCAGATCAGAATATATTTTAAATCCTTTTATATGTCTTTTGACTCATTTCATTGAGTACAATGTTATTTTTACTCTTGGGAAATAAGACAGTTCTGGAGATTGACAAGTGGATAAGCAGAGCGACTGGCTTAAATGTGGCCTGGGAAAATAGTAATAAATATTTTTGATTACCAGGTGTTTTATTTGAAATTAATTAGAGGTCTTAGTTTCCTACTAGAAAAGCTATATCCTCCTTTCTTTCAATTTCTCTCTTTCTCTGTCTTATGTACCTATGAAGAAGTCATGTTTGGTGTAGCTAACCATTTGCAAAACCAGTCAGAATGGCCAGTACCTCCTGCTATTGTTGCTCTGAGGTAATTTTCCGGGTCATGATCCTTACCTGGGTAAGGGAGCTTACATTATCTGAGTATCACTTGTTCTTTAGCCAGACAGAGTGTTTAACAAGCTTGCACTATTAAATTACTTTTAACTCTCATCACTGTCCTTCCTGAAGGTTTGCTTGTGTTTTGACAAGAAAGACCCTCATTTTAAAATTCATTCTGTCAGTAAAGTGTTATCCTAAAAAGATGTTTTTTGAAGCTTCAGCAGTATCTGTAGATATGATTCTTGCAGTGCATCTTAATATAATTTTTTACAAATGGTGATACAATGCACATCAGTTTAAAATTACAATGAAAAAAGCAACATTTAAAGTGGGAAGGTGACTCAATAGCCTGAGGGAAAGCGTTCCAGACAGATGAGGCACCATCAGGGAATGGGTGCCAGGATCATTGGGAGGGGCTGGTAAACAGATCTCCAGCGTGCGTAATAAGGTGACACACTGAAGTGCTGGTAAAACAGTAACTGTTCCTGAAATCAGTCACCTAACGAGGTTCAGAGTTTGGGGACGATATCCTAGCTGTCATTCCATTTCAAAAGAGGATATATTATAAACGAGGAAAACTGTGAAAGCCATAGGACTTCTGCAGAAGGTTTTTCCCTTGCCTGGGCAGAGTCAGTGCTCTCTGAGTGCCTGCACAGGGGCCAAGAAAGACACGCAGCACCCGTCCCAGCTGTACCCAGACCCCACCTGCCATTGCTGCGTTTTATTTGCTGGCACACGGGCTGCCCTGCTTTGCTGCTGCCACCATGTGTCGAGATCTTAGAATCACAGAACGGTTTGGCTTGGAAGGGACCTATAAAGGTTACCTAGTCCAACCCCCTGCAGTGAGCAGGGGCATCTTCAGCTGCATCAGGTTGCTCAGAGCCTCATACAACCTGACTGAATGTTTACAGGGATGGAGCATCAACCAGCCCTCTTGGCAACCCCTTCTTCCAGTGTTTAACCACCCTCTTAATATTTTTTTTCCTTATATCTAGTCTAAATCTACTCTCCTTTGGTTTAAAACCGTCACCCCTTGTCCTGTTGGCACAGGCTCTGCTAAAAAGGTTGTCTCCAGCTTTCTTATAAGCCCCCTTTAAGTACTGAAAAGCCACAATAAGGTTTCCTGGAGCCTCGTCCAGGATGAACAATCCCAAAATCCCAACTCTCTTGGCCTTTCTGCACAGGAGAGGCGTTTCATCCCCCTGACCATTTTTGTGGCCATCCTCTGAGATGACAAGTTCCATGTAAGTATGGAACCCAGCTGTGGCACTTCAGACTGTACACTCCTCACTTCACAGTCTCTCCTTTCCATGGAGTTTTGTTTTGTTCTAGCAAACCATTAAACTACACTCTCCAGCTACCTAATCTATGCATGTCAGGCTCTCATCTGGTTAGTTTCTCTGGTCACCTCACTGAACAATTCTATTGCTGTCCTCCAAACTGTTCACCTCAGGCTTACCTAGCTGAGGTGATCCAGTGACCACCAGTGCCATGTCTGCTCCTGATAACACCTCTAAAACTCCCAGCTGAGTCTGCTTGGAAAGCAAGAGGTCTCAAGAAATTATTCTTAAAATGTAGAATATGCATGAATGTCCTCCCCTTGTTCTCTTCTAGTCCTTTTAAGACATTCTAGTTAGGGGTGTATCTCCTGAAGTATAATTTAAACAACTGAGTTATTGAATGTTTTGTCCTATTAAAAATCTGACTAGAGCTGGTTTTCTCTCCAGTTCTAGTTGCCTGTAACAGTGGCCAAAGCCTCTTATGCTCAGAACACCAGCCACTCACTCTGATTTTGGATTTTACTCTAAAATCCTCAAGGTCCTGATACCACTGGGCTGAACTGCCTCAGGGTCCTGCCAGCTGCAGGCCTCAGGGCCTCTAATACAAAGCAAAGAAATACAGTGGAAAAGCACTATACCTAATTAGAAAAAAGATACTCAAAATATTTATATTTTATATAAATAACATATACGTTCTTAGTTCAGGTAGAAGGCAAAGACCTCTGAATATATTTTCCTTGTTACTGTGCAACTCACATTAATCAGGTTTCCACAAAGAGGAGTCACACTTACTTTGTTCTTCTATGTTAAAAGCACTTACAGATGGACTCTCAGTGAAGTCTGTCAGTTCTTTAAGGATTCTGGAATTTCTTTGTAAGTAGCCTGGATGAAATTCTGCTCTCTGTTCTAGATGTGCAATGCCATTTAAGTGATAAGAATAAGGAATGTACTGTACTGTAAATCTCTGCTTGACAAATGTGTGATTGGAAATAGAGACTGTGTGGTTACAAAACAGGCCTCACTAGATTGACTCTTAATGCACTTTAAAAAATAAAATCCATAATGTGTCCTTGTGTTAATCTCAACACCAAGTCAAAAGCATTCATGTGTATGACCCTGTCTCTGGACAACAGTAAGCAGTTAACAAATGCAAACAGTGTAGATGTCAGGTCTGCGTAACATCACCCACAGAAACAGCTACCGTGGGGGAAAAAAATTAAACTTCTATTACAATACAAATAAAAGAAGAAAAAGTTCAAATATTCAAAATATAAAGTATATAATAGGGCTTTCACTTTAGTAATATTCTTGGTTTTCCTTTATATTTAGGTAACAAGATACTTCCACTCTTTGTACCAGTCTCTGACAATCTGTTCAGTTGTTATTTATCATGGTTAAATACCCTTTTTAGATCTTCTGGAGATGTATGCTCTGAAGAAATATAAAGAAGCCAATTGACACAGGTAGATGTGTAGCTGCTAGGCTCTAATCCTGTTTTATCTGAGGAACAAATGAAGCAAGCCACAAAAAAGGGAAGAGCAAAACCCAGAGAAGAAAGCAGCAGTACAAGCACGGTATTTGATTTAGTGCCCTCTCTTACACATAATCTGAGGAAAGCAAGTCCATGGCTGTATCAGCTACAGCAAGATCTGGCAAACCTGTACCAGCATCAGACTCAGCTGGTGCCAACTAGTGCTCCCTAAGCTGGAGACCTAAAAGAACAAAGGAAAAATGAGTCTTGTCTGCTAAGCCAGGCTCTTATTAAAAAAAAAGAGAATAAAAGACACAAAAGACAAGAAATAATGTGAGGAAATAAAAGAAGACAGGGAGGGAGAGAGTCATAGTAGAGATGCAAATCTTACGTATCTCAGTGTCCCAGATTAGGTTGACAGTAGACCTGGCATTCTCAGATCCCATTTTATGGTCTGTTTTGGACTAGTCACGCCTCACAATCAGGGCAGTGAAATCCTAGAGTGGCAGAATGTAACCTGTAGTTTCTGACGATGCTAGGAGTAGTAACCTTGACTGCAAATCTCACACCTTTCAGTCAAGCTGGTTTTTTGGCATCAATATTAAATCAAGCTTCCTCCTGTTTCACTTGCCCAAAGAAAGTCATGAATGGAACAGCACATCCCCTTGATACTTTGTTCTGTAATGAAACTCAGTTTCTGGGTTTTACTTTTAATCCATGGATTTCTGATCTTGTGTTTCTGTTGATTACCAGACATAGTCTCCACCAAGTCAGTGGATTTTATAGATAGTCATCCTGATTAATATTATCTCCATTTTTCTGTATTTGATTTTTAATTTTTTTAAGAAAACAATCTTATACAACAGGTTGCATCCAACTTCTGTTTCTTTGTGCAAATGCCCCTCTCTATATACCAATATCTGCTGTATGCTGGTAGCACTGACCCCAGAAAGTAAGCTGGTGAGAGCCAAGCCCTGCACCCAGAGATGCTGGTAACTTCAAGGAGATCCTACTCAGCCACATGAGCACTTCCAGGCAGAGCTCATACACTTTATATTTGAACAATAAATGAAAACTATCCACTCTAAAATTTAAATGCTAGCAGATTAAAGAAACCAGCTGCTTGCAGAATGTTTAGATATCCCAACTTAATAAAAAAAAAATCCCTTACAAAAGGAAGAATGTAGGAGCAACTAATAAAATATGAACTATATATGGATAATGTTGCACAAGAAAAAATATTATAATTTAAAATAAGGACAGAGTGTCCTCTATTTTAACATTTAACATATTTGCCAGTGACATGGAGAGTGGGAGCAAGTGCAGCCTCAGCAAGTTTGCTGACAACACCAAGCTGTGTGGTGTGGTTGACACCCTAGAGGGAAGGCGTGCCATCCAGAGGGACCTTGACAGGCTGGAGAAGTGGGCCAGTGCCAGGCTCATGAAGTTCAACAAGACCAAATGAAAGATCTTGCACCTGGATTGGGGTCATAGCAAGCACAGATACAGGTTGGGCAGAGAATGGATTGAGAACAGCCTTGAGGAGAAGGACCTGGGGGTGTTTAGCGATGAAAAGCTCAGCATGAGCTGCCAATGTGTGTCTGCAGCCCAGAAAGCCAAATGTGTCCTGATTCTGCCCCTCTACTCAGATCTTGTGAGACCCCAGCTGGAGTGCTGTGTCCAGTTCTGGAGCCTCCAACACAGGAAGGACACAAAGCTCCTGGAGAGAGTCCAGAGGAGGCCACAAAGATGACCTGAGGGCTGAAGCAGCTCTGAGGACAGGCTGAGAGAGTTGGAGGTGTTCAGCCTGGAAAAGAGAAGGCTCCAGGGGAACCTTATAGTGGCCTTCCAGTGCCTGAACGAGCTACAGAAAATCTGGGGAGGGACTTTTTACCAGAATGTGTAGTGACAGGATGAGGGGTAATGGTTTTAAGCTGGAAGAGGGGAGATTTAGGTTAGACATTAAGAAGAAATTCTTGAGTGGGTGAGTGGTGAGACACTGGCACAGCTTGCCCAGAGAAACTGTGGCTGCTCCATCCCTGGAAGTATTCAAGGGCAGGTTGGATCAGGGCTTTGAACAACCTAGTCTGGTGGGAAATGTCCCTGCCCATATAGGGGGGTTGGAACTAGATGATCTTTTAGGTTCCTTCCAACCTAGTCTGTGATTCTGTGATTCTATGATTTTTTTAGGCAATCACCTTAAAAAATCTGACACTTTTACAACTGAGAAAAAGTCTTTTACAAAAAAGGGATATTACAAATCCTCTTCTGCAATTGCCACCCATAATATCAGTTATTTCATGTTCTGGGAGTTATCTCTCTGTTTTAAAGATATCTTCATAACATTTTTCAGCTGCATCATTTCCACTGCATTACAGAAAAATAATGGTTTATTTTTACCTACTGATTCATTTTGAAAAGCAAATAGATGAAACATTGGATAAAACTGGATGAAGATAGTACAAAAGATTGTGGCTCTGTGTGGATGACAGACAGATTGCTTTTATTATTGTGGTTATGACTAACTTTTTGGGAAAGTCTGACTCTTCTCCTGTTGATGCTATTGACAGAAAAATCATTGATCTTATGGGGAACAGAATCAGGCCCCATAAATTACTACTACATCTAAATAACTAACAAGAGTGACAAATTCTGTAGTAACACTCAGGCAATCCCCATATGAACACTGCCTTGCTAAATGATAAAGTCCGGTTTGGGCTGGGTGGAAAAGAAATAGGCACTGAAGGAAGGTTTCAGCATCACTATTTGTGCCTTTTCCAGAAAAGAGCTACCATTTATTTAATCCTTCTGATATGTCTCCACTTCTAAAATTAGAATCTGAGTTAGAATCTGAGTTAGAATCACACAAGACCTGGCAGGCTTATTCTAAGAGATGCACTGCATAATCAGATGAATAGAAGATATCCAACTCATACATCTTACACAAGGTTTGCAAATTACTGTTGAAGATATCCAACTCATACGATCTTACACAAGGTTTGCAAATTACTGTTGAACTGGTTTTACCAGAAACATCCAGAAAATTGCTGTTAACACTTTTCTTACCAAAAGAATAATGGCCTTAAGATAATTCCTTCAAGTCTATAACCTAAAGGAGAAATAGGGCTTGCCACTCCTGTTCAAATGACTGGACATTTAGATGTAATACCTCAAGCAGCGACCAGTCACTGATCCTTCAAGAAAAGACATCATTGCTCTTGTCCAAAGCTGCACAGGTAGGAAACAATTCACTGCCCTTGGAATAAACTCGTATAACTAGGCTAGTATAACCAAAGACAAAATGGGTACTTTATGAGTCAACATTAATCTATGACCAGCAAAATGGTTCCAGGTCTGCTAAGTCTCTCTTCTGAAGTTACTCCTTCAACTCAGTAGAGCAAACTTAGACCTAACTCACTATTTCATACTCCACATTAGAAAGAGATGAGCTCAGCCTTGGGATAAGCAAGACCAGGGGTTGGTGGGATGCAAACCAAGAGGGGGTAGCAACCCTGTGCTCCACAGGACTCTGGAGAGATCTGCAAAATCACTACCTCTCTAGGCTGCAAAGAACTTTAAGGAAGCTTTCACAGAAATGGAATGTGTAGTATTTTGTTTACAGAATTTTCAATGGGAATTTTAAAAAATAACCATCTAAACCCCTATCAAAAAAGCATGACCAACTACAAAGAGAATATTAATATTTTTTACAGTGATTTGGCATTGGATCACTATCATGGGCCAAAACCTGATCTTGTAGAAAATCTTCTTTAGGCATGATGAGATCTTTTTCCTCCTCCAGTTTTCCCAGTCTCTCCACATTTTGTGTCTCTGAAACAGCTGCAGAAACACCATTTTCCTGCTCTGTATAATTGAAGGTCACATGTGGCAGTCACAAGACTGATTATTGCTCCTATTGCACATATTCACAGGCAATAACAGAGTCTGCTGTTGTATTTTATATTGGGTGTTTCCCAATCATTGCTCAGAAAAAAATCCAATAAAACTGGTATGGAAAAGGTGTGGTTTGTTTCTTTTCTCAAAATTATTCCTTATATATGAAAATGAAAGACACAACTGTAATTATTAGTGTATCACTGATTCTTCTGAATGTCTATTCTTTTGTAGACAGAGCTTTAATAAAGTCCACATGAAACCCGTAATTATGCCTTGTAGGCAGTGAGTATTTGATTTTCAAAAGCATGTACTGTGCTCCTCTACGTCAAGAGCAAATTTCTGTTGTGTTGCACAGCATCTTCATCAGCTTAATGGCAAGAATCACCTGCACTTTCATGAACCCATCTGTGACAGCATGGTAAGAAGTTACTATGATATATCTGATTCCAGCTTTTCTTGCTATCAGTTGGAGCCCTTTGGATGTGAACATCTTTCTCAGTCTTGGAGTGACAGTGGGGCAATCCAAACACTGATCTGTCATCTCTACCATTTGTGTAGCAGTTCCTGGTCTCCACGAAAAGCTCCTGGAGGATCTTCATTTGTAAATTCCCATCTGTAATTCTCAGAATATGCAGACTTTCTTCAGAATAACATACAGTCCAGTTGCACTGAGAGCAAGGAAGTTGCCCACTATTGCTTGAAGAACAATCTACTTGCTTTTTACAATATAGACACACTGCTGGAGGATAATTTGTTTGTTTGTTTGTTTTTGTTGCCAACGTGATACCTAGAATATATCAGCTCTGTCTGGATCTTCCTCAGCACTCTTGCCTGTCCCTTGCAGAGGTAGACACGGCAGCAGCAATCTGTATTTGCCCATAAGCCAAGACCTTCAGTACAGAAATACAACCTGCAGCATGCACATCATTGCCCATATCCTTCATCACACTGCAAACTCCTTTTATTGGTTTAAAAATTAAACCAATAAACTGATGATCTGTAAAAGAGAAAATTCTTTCTCTTCTAGACACTGATGGCACTTCCTAACATTCCAGAATTGACACACTGGGTATTGCTATGTTCTTCTGAAAGAAGACAAGAGGATGCTAGAAGGAGCTTTCATTACCAGAGACACTGCCATGTGAGGAAGTATCACAAGCTGCTCTTGTGGACTTGGCATCTTGTAGATACCAGAATAGATCCAGATACCTCCATGAATCCAGACACTTTCAGATTATTGGTTCTTATGTGAAACACAACAGCAGCAGTCACAGAATCACAGAACTATTGAGACTGGAAAAGACCTCTGAGATCATCAAGTCCAGCCTAAGACCTAACACCACCACATCTCCAGACCATGGCACCAACTGCTACATCCAGGGATGGCACCTCCACCACTTCCCTGGGCAGTCCGTTCCAATGCCTGATCACCCTCTCTGTGAGGAAGTGCTTCCTAATATCCAACCTAAACCTCCTCTGGCGCAGCTTCAGGCCAGGCCCTCTCATCCTGTCACCCCCACCTGACTGCAACCTCCCTTCAGGTAGTTGTAGAGAGTCCTGGTTATACAGAAGCAGGAATACTCTTTCCATGGTGGCAAAGATTGCTCACAGTGACTGATCAGCTCCTGAAGGAAGGATAATCATGGCATGCTCTGTGACCTGTGCTTCTTAGATCTCTCTTTTTCTGATTCTGCACACATTTCTTGACTGGTGTGTCCACGGTATGCAATTAAAGAATTGATAAATTTACATTTTCCCCAATAATTCAGCTCCAGTTCTGAAGGCTGAAAGCATTGGGAAGCATCACCTGAGCTACAGCACCATTTTGCATACTTGCCCTTACAGAGTAAAAGCAGAAACTGTCACTACTTTGCTCTTCCCACAGGCACACAGAGCTGCTGTGTGTAAACACACTGGAGCTGATCTGAAAGTAACTTGGCCTAGTCCAGTTGAGCTTTATCAAAATCAGTCACTTCAGAAGCCAGAAGTTAAAACATGTTCCCAGCAAGTTCTTCTTTGTGGAATTGATGCCCTCTTTCCTGTAAGTGGCTCTGCTGCTGTGAAGTAACAGCCAACCAGCCATGTACAAAGTTCCAGCTATGGCAGACAAGATCCAGAGAGAATTTGTGCTCATGTGATTTATTCTAGGACACTACACCTTATCCTAGAGAGGTAGGTGCTCCCTTTTGTTGGCCAGCAAAGACAAAAGGGCATAAAGCTGGAGGTCACAGTATCAAAGTGTTTTTCTAGTGCTCAGCAATCAAAAGCCTTGACTCACCATCTTCTATAGAAGCAGACAGAGAAACAAGAGTATTTTCATGGGATTAATGCTTCAGACTAGTGAACCTGGGATTCTCTGATGTTGCTGGATCAAGATGACAGCTCTGCAAGACCTGGCATATTTGCTGTAAATCTAACTCCTATGGTCCCTGGAAGTTTTGTCTTTGCACCACCTGCTGTTACAATGGTCAGTCTGTCTGACACAGTACAAGCTCATAAGTTCTATGGTTTCTCAATGTTGTACTTTCTGCATAACCCTTAGCTCATTTCTTGCACAGATTATTCAATGGTTTTGCAATTCTAGCATCTTATATAAAACTTTCAAAGTGGTATTTCTTTTTGCATATGTAGTTGAATCAGATTGAATAGTCACTTAGGAGTGCTTAATTCTGCGTATCATGCACAAGCAGCAGTTCCCAGCTCCACACACATTTTATAATAATTGTATCTCAGCAGAATTCCACATAGATTTACAGTTGTTTCATTATTTATTTTTATGTCCAAGCCACAGCAGCATGTGGTACAGTATCAACATGCAGTTCCTGTCAGCACTGTATGGCTCACATCTACGGTTACAGATATTATAAAAAATATATTGGATCTCTGCTCCACGTATAAAGTTACACTAGAGATCACCCAACCCATAAAATGCCTAACCTTTTCCAAAAAGAAGGACTGACTTCACTATCCAACTTTTCCACATCACTGGAGAAACCACACCACAAACTAATGCTCATAATGCTGACAATGACATGTTACAAAAACAGAAACCAAAGAAAACCACCTCTAGTGCACCAGGAAATTTTTCATAAAAGAATTGCTTTTACTCCTGATTTTTCATATTGTTATGCCTCATACAGTCTCTTCTGGAAGAACTAGATCCCACAGGAGAACCTCTTTTCTAGCAAAGTTGCTCACTCAGTAACATTTTGAGAGAACTAGGAGAAGGTCAAAACGCCAGCTAATTACACCACTAGCTGTGGAAAAGTCTATTTATTCCCCACAATAAATGCATAGCCTTTTCATACTCTTTTAAAACCAGAATTGTGATCAGCATTGTTAATAAAACTATACATCAACAATCAAGCAGCATTTTCAGCAAACTGAACTGTTTAGAATTATAGACTGTTTACTGTTGCTGGTGAATAGGATGAGTAGAAATAAAATCTAGCCTACCCATTTTCCAAGGGATGAGGGAGGTTTTAGTCACTCAAGCTTTTAACCAGTAGCTCAGCTTTACAACACGAAATTCTACCTAGCAACAGGGTTTCTCTGTGTACTGCTTAAAACATTTTGAAATTATTCCACCTATGTTTATATCTTATATATTTGCAGCTAAGTTTCACTTGCCTGTTTTAATTCCTTTTCCCCCAACAGCTTCTTTTGGTGCATTTAGTCACAAGTGTAGAAGCTCTAGCTTTCTGAGGATTTGTAGTTACAGGCCCTCCTTAGAGATTTCTGCACCATGTTTATTAAACAGAACACTTCAAAGCAGTCAGGCATATTTTGCTATTAAACCACAGGCATTTGTGGAGTTTGCCTTTGGAGTTGCAAACCTATTGTCACCAGCTGATGGGTTTTCCCAGCGACTATCATCTTCAAGTTCTGATCAAAACATGAAGACCCCAGCAGTAACTATTAATTTTAAAAGGCTGAAGTCTAAACCAGCTGACAAGAGTAACACAATGCCACTACAGTGCCTCTCAGATGAATCAGCAAGACCCAGATAAGCATCTATAGGGGACAGTTTGGTGAGTGAGAAGGCACTGGGTGCCCATAGGTGCTGTCAGAGCAGTGGATTCCCTGTCCAATGAGGTGGAATGCTCCCCGGGCACATGGTTTACGCTGCTCAAAATAACTTGGGACCTGTGAACTGACAAATGCTATTGCTCCAGTGGTGACAGGTTGTCCAGCTTCTTACAGCCATCCTCACAATAACGAAGGTTAGCTTCCTCCACTGTATGGACTCCTAGCTGTTGCTGTTCCTGAGGACTCGGAAGAATTCCCTCGCTTCCTTAACTTTTAGCTCACGCTAAAAGTCATCGCTACTAACTGCCAGGGTTGGGCAGCAACATCTGGAGGAATTAAGAAAGGTAATCCCTCAAATTTAGATCGGTCTACATTTTGACTTTGCAGCACAGGTGCAGAAGGGTTTGATAAGCATGTATATTTGAATGCTAATTATTGCTGATAAGCCGTAGACAGAGAACAAATACTTTTTTAACTGACTGATTTAAAATTATGCTGAGGCGTGGGTATTGCAGTGAAAGAGAAACAATGTTCTGCAGCACTATAAAGAGCTTGAATAGCACTGGTGGGGTTCTCAAAATCCCTCTGAGCCAGCCTGACTCCTCCAAAGAGTCAAGACAAGACTGCAACGACCTGAAAAGTTCCTTGCTGGGACCGTGTTCTTCTTCCCACTTATTTCCGCCCCGCCCCACCCCCTCCACCCCCCC